>NW_025063298.1:0-30259 GCF_018153295.1 Drosophila grimshawi | reverse complement strand
TTTAAAATAATTTGACTTCCGACTCATCTAAGAAAGATATTAAGATATATTCGATAAATAGAAAATATATGGAAAGCATTAAATAGGGTTTACCTTGAAATAAATGGCCATATCTTCGTCCGAATCTGCCCCATTTCAATTATAAAAGTGTTTTAAAATTCACTCAATCTTTGGAACAAAACTCCATTAAAATAATTTGGACTTCCGACTCATCTAAGAAAGATATTAAGGGATATTCTTCAAATAATAGAAAATATATGGAAAGCATTAAATAGAGTCTACCTTGAAATAAATGGCCATATTCCCCTTCGTCAAAAAATGCCCCATTTCAACTATAAAGGTATTTTTAGAATTTGCCCGATCTTTGGAACAAAACTGCATTAAAATAATTTGACTTCCGACTCAGCTAAGAAAGATATTAAGGGATATTCTTCGATAAATAGAAAATATATGGAAAGCATTAAATAGGGTCTACCTTGAAATAAATGGCCATATCTTCGTCCGAAATTGCCCCATTTCAATTATAAAAGTGTTTTTAAAATTCACTCAATCTTTGGAACAAAACTGCATTAAAATAATTTGACTTCCGACTCATCTAAGAAAGATATTAAGGTGTATTCTTCGAATAATAGAAAATATATGGAAAGCTTTAAATAGTGTCTACCTTGAAATAAATGGCCATATCTTCGTCAAAAATTGCCCCATTTCAATTATAAAGGTGTTTTGAGAATTCAATCGATCTTTGAAACAAAACTGCATTAAAATAATTTGACTACCGACTCATCTAAGAAAGATATTAAGAGATATTCTTCGACTAATAGAAAATATAAGCCAAACATTAAATAGGGTCAACCTTGAAATAAATGGCCATATCTTTCTCTCAAATTGCCCCATTTCAATTATAAATGTCTTTTTTAGAATTCACTCAATATTTGGAACAAAACTGCATTAAAATAATTTGACTTCCGACTCATCTAAGAAAGATATTAAGGGATATTGTTGATTAACAGAAAATATATGGAAAGTATTAAATAGGGTCTACCTTGAAATAAATGGCCATATCTTCGTCCAAAATTGCCCCATTTCAATTATAAAGGTGTTTTTAGAATTCACTCGATCTTTGGAACAAAACTACATTAAAATAATTTGACTTCCGACTCATCTAAGAAAGATATTAAGGGATATTCTTCGATAAATAGAAAATATATGGAAAGCATTAAATAGGGTCTACCTTGAAATAAATGGCCATATCTTCGTCAAAAATTGCCCCATTTCAATTATAAACTTAAAACGTCAATTTCTCGAAATGACTTTGAGACTACATATTTTCAGCTTTTTTGATGCAGAGTCAAAATATATAAAAAGGGCTTCATAATGTTGAAAGAAATTCTAACTTCTGACAATTATTGGCGAAAATACATCCGTTTGAATTTGGGAAAATAAACTTAAAACGCCAATATCTCGAAATGACTTCGAGACTACATATTTTCAGCTTTTGATGCAGAATCAAAATATATAAAAAGGGCTTCATAATGTTGAAAGAAATTCTAACTTCTGACAATTATTGGCGAAGATACATCCGCTTGAATTTGGAAACAGAAACTTAAAACGTCAATTTCTCGAAATGACTTCGAGACTACATATTTTCAGCTTTTGATGCAGGGTCAAAATATATAAAAAGGGCTTCATAATGTTGAAAGAAATTCTAACTTCTGACAATTATTGGCGAAGATACATCCGTTTGAATTTGGAAACCGAAACTTAAAACGTCAATTTCTCGAAATGACTTCGAGACTACATATTTTCAGCTTTTGATGCAGAATCAAAATATATAAAAAGGGCTTTATAATGTTGAAAGAAATTCTAACTTCTGACAATTATTGGCAAAGATACATCCGTTTGAATTTGGAAACAGAAACTTAAAACGTCAATTTCTCGAAATGACTTTGAGACTACATATTTTCAGCTTTTGATGCAGAGTCAAAATATATAAAAAGGGCTTCATAATGTTGAAAGAAATTCTAACTTCTGACAATTATTGGCGAAGATACATCCGTTTGAATTTGGAAACAGAAACTTAAAACGTCAATTTCTCGAAATGACTTCGAGACTACATATTTTCAGCTTTTGATGCAGAGTCAAAATATATAAAAAGGGCTTCATAATGTTGAAAGAAATTCTAACTTCTGACAATTATTGGCGAAGATAGATCCGTTTGAATTTGGAAACAGAGACTTAAAACGTCGATTTCTCGAAATGACTTGGAGACTTCGAGACTACATATTTTCAGCTTTTGATGCAGAATCAAAATATATATAAAGGGGTTCATAATGTTGAAAGAAATTCTAACTTCTGACAATTATTGGCGAAGATACATCCGTTTGAATTTGGAAACAGAAACTTAAAACGTCAATTTCTCGAAATAACTTCGAGACTACATATTTTCAGCTTTTGATGCAGAATCAATATATATAAAAAGGGCTTCATAATATTGAAAGAAATTCTAACTTCTGACAATTATTGGCGAAGATACATCCATTTGAATTTGGAAAACGAAACTTAAAACGTCAATTTCTCGAAATGACTTCGAGACTACATATTTTCAGCTTTTGATGCAGAGTCAAAATATATAAAAAGGGCTTCATAATGTTGAAAGAAATTCTAACTTCTGACAATTATTGGCGAAGATACATCCGTTTGAATTTGGAAACAGAAACTTAAAACATCAATTTCTCGAAATGACTTCGAGACTACATATTTTCAGCTTTTGATGCAGAATCAAAATATATAAAAAGGGCTTGATAATGTTGAAAGAAATTCTAACTTCTGACAATTATTGGCGAAGATACATCCGTTTGAATTTGGAAACAGAGACTTAAAACGTCGATTTCTCGAAATGACTTCGAGACTACATATTTTCAGCTTTTGATGCAGAATCAAAATATATAAAAAGGGCTTCATAATGTTGAATGAAATTCTAACTTCTGACAATTATTGGCGAAGATACATCCGTTTGAATTTGGAAACCGAAACTTAAAACGTCAATTTCTCGAAATGACTTCGCGACTACATATTTTCAGCTTTTGATGCAGAGTCAAAATATATAAAAAGGGCTTCATAATGTTGAAAGAAATTCTGACTTCTGACAATTATTGGCGAAGATACATCCGTTTGAATTTGGAAACCGAAACTTAAAACGTCAATTTCTCGAAATGACTTCGCGACTACATATTTTCAGCTTTTGATGCAGAATCAAAATATATAAAAAGGGCTTCATAATATTGAAAGAAATTCTAACTTCTGACAATTATTGGCGAAGATACATCCATTTGAATTTGGAAGCAGAAACTTAAAACGTCAATTTCTCGAAATGACTTCGAGACTACATATTTTCAGCTTTTGATGCAGAACCAAAATATATAAAAAGGGGTTTATAATGTTGAAAGAAATTCTAACTTCTGACAATTATTGGAGAAGATACATCCCGTTGAATTTGGAAACAGAAACTTAAAACGTCAATTTCTCGAAATGACTTCGAGACTACATATTTTCAGCTTTTGAAGCAGGGTCAAAATATATGAAAAGGGCTTCATAATGTTGAAAGAAATTCTAACTTCTGACAATTATTGGCGAAGATACATCCGTTTGAATTTGGAAACAGAAACTTAAAACGTCAATTTCGCGAAATGACTTCGAGACTACATATTTTCAGCTTTTGATGCAGAATCAAAATATATAAACAGGGCTTCATAATGTTGAAAGAAATTCTAACTTCTGACAATTATTGGCGAAGATACATCCATTTGAATTTGGAAACAGAAACTTAAAACGTCAATTTCTCGAAATGACTTCGAGACTACATATTTTCAGCTTTTGATGCAGAATCAAAATATATAAAAAGGGCTTCATAATGTTGAAAGAAATTCTAACTTCTGACAATTATTGGCGAATATACATCCGTTTGAATTTGGAAACAGAAACTTAAAACGTCAATTTCTCGAAATGACTTCGAGACTACATATTTTCAGCTTTTGATGCATAGTCAAAATATATAAAAAGGGCTTCATAATGTTTGAAAGAAATTCTAACTTCTGACAATTATTGGCGAAGATACATCCGGTTTTGAATTTGGAAACAGAAAACATATTTTCAGCTTTTGATACAGAATCAAAATATATAAAAAGGGCTTCATAATGTTGAAAGAAATTCTAACTTCTGACAATTATTGGCGAAGATACATCCGTTTGAATTTGGAAACAGAAAACATATTTTCAGCTTTTGATGCAGAATCAAAATATATAAAAAGGGATACATAATGTTGAAAGAAATTCTAACTTCTGACAATTATTGGCGAAGATACATCCGTTTGAATTTGGAAACAGAAACTTAAAACGTCAATTTCTCGAAATGACTTCCAGACTACATATTTTCAGCTTTTGATGCAGAATCAAAATATATAAAAAGGGCTTCATAATGTTGAAAGAAATTCTAACTTCTGACAATTATTGGCGAAGATACATCCGTTTGAATTTGGAAACAGAGACTTAAAACGTCGATTTCTCGAAATGACTTCGAGACTACATATTTTCAGCTTTTGATGCAGAATCAAAATATATAAAAATGGCTTCATAATGTTGAAAGAAATTCTAACTTCTGACAATTATTGGCGAAGATACATCCGTTTGAATTTGGAAACAGAAACTTAAAACGTCAATTTCTCGAAATGACTTCGAGACTACATATTTTCAGCTTTTGATGCAGAATCAAAGTATATAAAAAGGGCTTCATAATGTTGAAAGAAATTCTAACTTCTGACAATTATTGGCGAAGATACATCCGTTTGAATTTGGAAACAGAAACTTAAAACGTCAATTTCTCGAAATGACTTTGAGACTACATATTTTCAGCTTTTGATGCAGAGTCAAAATATATAAAAAGGGCTTCATAATGTTGAAAGAAATTCTAACTTCTGACAATTATTGGCGAAGATACATCCGTTTGAATTTGGAAACAGAAACTTAAAACGTCAATTTCTCGAAATGACTTCGAGACTACATATTTTCAGCTTTTGATGCAGAGTCAAAATATATAAAAAGGGCTTCATAATGTTGAAAGAAATTCTAACTTCTGACAATTATTGGCGAATATACATCCGTTTGAATTTGGAAACAGAAACTTAAAACGTCAATTTCTCGAAATGACTTCGAGACTACATATTTTCAGCTTTTGATGCACAGTCAAAATATATAAAAAGGGCTTCATAATGTTGAAAGAAATTCTAACTTCTGACAATTATTGGCGAAGATACATCCGTTTGAATTTGGGAAAATAAACTTAAAACGCCAATATCTCGAAATGACTTCGAGACTACATATTTTCAGCTTTTGATGCAGAATCAAAATATATAAAAAGGGCTTCATAATGTTGCAAGAAATTCTAACTTCTGACAATTATTGGCGAAGATACATCCGTTTGAATTTGGAAACAGAAACTTAAAACGTCGATTTCTCGAAATGACTTCACGACTACATATTTTCAGCTTTTGATGCAGAATCAAAATATATAAAAAGGGCTTCATAATGTTGAAAGAAATTCTAACTTCTGACAATTATTGGCGAAGATACATCCATTTGAATTTGGAAACAGAAACTTAAAACGTCAATTTCTCGAAATGACTTCGAGACTACATATTTTCAACTTTTGATGCAGAGTCAAAATATATAAAAAGGGCTTCATAATGTTGAAAGAAATTCTAACTTCTGACAATTATTGGCGAATATACATCCGTTTGAATTTGGAAACAGAAACTTAAAACGTCAATTTCTCGAAATGACTTCGAGACTACATATTTTCAGCTTTTGATGCACAGTCAAAATATATAAAAAGGGCTTCATAATGTTGAAAGAAATTCTAACTTCTGACAATTATTGGCGAAGATACATCCGTTTGAATTTGGAAACAGAAAACATATTTTCAGCTTTTGATGCAGAATCAAAATATATAAAAAGGGCTTCATAATGTTGAAAGAAATTCTAACATCTGACAATTATTGGCGAAGATACATCCGTTTGAATTTGGAAACAGAAAACATATTTCCAGCTTTTGATGCAGAATCAAAATATATAAAAAGGGATTCATAATGTTGAAAGAAATTCTGACTTCTGACAATTATTGGCGAAGATACATCCGTTTGAATTTGGAAACAGAAACTTAAAACGTCAATTTCTCGAAATGACTTCGAGACTACATATTTTCAGATTTTGATGCAGAATCAAAATATATAAAAGGGCTTCATAATGTTGAAAAAAATTCTGACTTCTGACAATTATTGGCGAAGATACATCCGTTTGAATTTGGAAACAGAAACTTAAAACGTCGATTTCTCGAAATGACTTTGAGACTACATATTTTCAGCTTTTGATGCAGAATCAAAATATATAAAAAGGGCTTCATAATGTTGAAAGAAATTCTAACTTCTGACAATTATTGACGAAGATACATCCGTTTGAATTTGGAAACAGAAACTTAAAACGTCAATTTCTCGAAATGACTTCGAGACTACATATTTTCAGCTTTTGATGCAGAATCAAAGTATATAAAAAGGGCTTCATAATGTTGAAAGAAATTCTAACTTCTGACAATTATTGGCGAAGATACATCCGTTTGAATTTGGAAACAGAAACTTAAAACGTCAATTTCTCGAAATGACTTCGAGACTACATATTTTCAGCTTTTGATGCAGAGTCAAAATATATAAAAAGAGCTTCATAATGTTGAAAGAAATTCTAACTTCTGACAATTATTGGCGAAGATACATCCGTTTGAATTTGGAAACAGAAACTTAAAACGTCAATTTCTCGAAATGACTTCAAGACTACATATTTTCAGCTTTTGATGCAGAGTCAAAATATATAAAAAGGGCTTCATAATGTTGACAGAAATTCTGACTTCTGACAATTATTGGCGAAGATACATCCGTTTGAATTTGGGAAAATAAACTTAAAACGCCAGTATCTCGAAAATGACTTCGAGACTACATATTTTCAGCTTTTGACGCAGAATCAAAATATATAAAAAGGGGGTTCATAATGTTGAAAGAAATTCTAACTTCTGACAATTATTGGCGAAGATACATCCGTTTGAATTTGGAAACACAAACTTAAGACGTCAATTTGGCGAAATGACTTCGAGACTACATATTTTCAGCTTTTGAAGCAGAGTCAAAATATATAAAAAGGGCTTCATAATGTTGAAAGAAATTCTAACTTCTGACAATTATTGGCGAAGATACATCCGTTTGAATTTGGAAAACGAAACTTAAAACGTCAATTTCTCGAAATGACTTCGAGACTACATATTTTCAGCTTTTGATGCAGAGTCAAAATATATGAAAAGGGCTTCATATGTTGAAAGAAATTCTAACTTCTGACAATTATTGGCGAAGATACATCCGTTTGAATTTGGAAACAGAAACTTAAAACGTCAATTTCTCAAAATGACTTCGCGACTACATATTTTCAGCTTTTGATGCAGAGTCAAAATATATAAAAAGGGCTTCATAATGTTGAAAGAAATTCTGACTTCTGACAATTATTGGCGAAGATACATCCGTTTGAAATTGGAAACCGAAACTTAAAACGCCAATATCTCGAAATGACTTCGAGACTACATATTTTCAGCTTTTGAAGCAGAATCAAAATATATAAAAAGGGGTTAAAAATATTGCAAGAAATTCTAACTTCTGACAATTATTCGCGAAGATACATCCGTTTGAATTTGGAAACAGAAACTTAAAACGTCAATTTCTCGAAATGACTTCGAGACTACATATTTTCAGCTTTTGAAGCAGAGTCAAAATATATAAAAAGGGCTTCATAATGTTGAAAGAAATTCTAACTTCTGACAATTATTGGCGAAGATACATCCGTTTGAATTTGGAAACAGAAACTTAAAACGTCAATTTCTCGCAATGACTTCGAGACTACATATTTTCAGCTTTTGATGCAGAGTCAAAATATATAAAATGGGCTTCATAATGTTGAAAGAAATTCTAACTTCTGACAATTATTGGCGAAGATACATCCGTTTGAATTTGGAAACAGAAACTTAAAACGTCAATTTCGCGAAATGACTTCGAGACTACATATTTTCAGCTTTTGATGCAGAATCAAAATATATAAAAAGGGCTTCATAATGGTGAAAGAAATTCTAACTTCTGACAATTACTGGCGAAGATACATCCATTTTAATTTGGAAACAGAAACTTAATACGTCAATTTCTCGAAATGACTTCGAGACTACATATTTTCAGCTTTTGATGCAGAGTCAAAATATATAAAATGGGCTTCATAATGTTGAAAGAAATTCTAACTTCTGACAATTATTGGCGAAGATACATCCGTTTGAATTTGGAAACAGAAACTTAAAACGTCAATTTCTCGAAATGACTTCGAGACTACATATTTTCAGCTTTTGATGCATAGTCAAAATATATAAAAAGGGCTTCATAATGTTGAAAGAAATTCTAACTTCTGACAATTATTGGCGAAGTTACATCCGTTTGAGTTTGGAAACAGAAACTTAAAACGTCAATTTCTCGAAATGACTTCAAAACTACATATTTTCAGCTTTTGATGCGGGGTCAAAATATATAAAAAGGGCTTCATAATGTTGAAAGAAATTCTAACTTCTGACAATTATTGGCGAAGATACATCCGTTTGAATTTGGAAACAGAAACTTAAAACGTCGATTTCTCGAAATGACTTCGAGACTACATATTTTCAGCTTTTGATGCAGAGTCAAAATATATAAAAAGGGCTTCATAATGTTGAAAGAAATTCTAACTTCTGACAATTATTGGCGAAGATACATCCGTTTGAATTTGGAAACAGAAACTTAAAACGTCAATTTCGCGAAATGACTTCGAGACTACATATTTTCAGCTTTTGATGCAGAATCAAAATATATAAAAAGGGCTTCATAATGGTGAAAGAAATTCTAACTTCTGACAATTACTGGCGAAGATACATCCATTTTAATTTGGAAACAGAAACTTAATACGTCAATTTCTCGAAATGACTTCGAGACTACATATTTTCAGCTTTTGATGCAGAGTCAAAATATATAAAAAGGGCTTCATAATGTTGAAAGAAATTCTAACTTCTGGCAATTATTGGCGAAGATACATCCGTTTGAATTTGGAAACAGAAACTTAAAACGTCAATTTCTCGAAATGACTTCGAGACTACATATTTTCAGCTTTTGATGCAGAGTCAAAATATATAAAAAGGGCTTCATAATGTTGAAAGAAATTCTAACTTCTGACAATTATTGGCGAAGATACATCCGTTTGAATTTGGAAACAGAAACTTAAAACGTCAATTTCGCGAAATGACTTCGAGACTACATATTTTCAGCTTTTGATGCAGAGTCAAAATATATAAAAAGGGCTTCATAATGTTAAAAGAAATTCTAACTCTGACAAATTATTGGCGAAGATACATCCGTTTGAATTTGGAAACCGAAACTTAAAACGAAAATGACTTCGAGACTACATATTTTCAGCTTTTGATGCAGAATCAAAAATATATAAAAAGGGCTTCATAATGTTGAAAGAAATTCTAACTTCTGACAATTATTGGCGAAAGATACATCCGTTTGAATTTGGAAACAGAAACTTAAAACGTCAATTTCTCGAAATGACTTCAAGACTACATATTTTCAGCTTTTGATGCAGAGTCAAAATATATAAAAAGGGCTTCATAATGTTGAAAGAAATTCTAACTTCTGACAATTATTGGCGAACTCATCCGTTTGAGTTTGGAAACAGAAACTTAAAACGTCAATTTCTCGAAATGACTTCGAGACTACATATTTTCAGCTTTTGATGCAGAGTCAAAATATATAAAAAGGGCTTCATAATGTTGAAAGAAATTCTAACTTCTGGCAATTATTGGCGAAGATACATCCGTTTGAATTTGGAAACAGAAACTTAAAACGTCAATTTCTCGAAATGACTTCGAGACTACATATTTTCAGCTTTTGATGCAGAGTCAAAATATATAAAATGGGCTTCATAATGTTGAAAGAAATTCTAACTTCTGACAATTATTGGCGAAGATACATCCGTTTGAATTTGGAAACAGAAACTTAAAACGTCAATTTCTCGAAATGACTTCGAGACTACATATTTTCAGCTTTTGATGCATAGTCAAAATATATAAAAAGGGCTTCATAATGTTGAAAGAAATTCTAACTTCTGACAATTATTGGCGAAGTAACATCCGTTTGAGTTTGGAAACAGAAACTTAAAACGTCAATTTCTCGAAATGACTTCGAGACTACATATTTTCAGCTTTTGATGCATATTCAAAATATATAAAAAGGGCTTCATAATGTTGAAAGAAATTCTAACTTTCTGACAATTATTGGCGAAGATACATCCGTTTGAATTTGGAAACAGCAACTAAAAACGTCAATTTCTCGAAATGACTTCGAGACTACATATTTTCAGCTTTTGATGCACAGTCAAAATATATAAAAATGGCTTCATAATGTTGAAAGAAATTCTAACTTCTGACAATTATTGGCGAAGATACATCCGTTTGAATTTGGAAACAGAAACTTAAAACGTCAATTTCTCGAAATGACTTCGAGACTACATATTTTCAGCTTTTGATGCAGGGTCAAAATATATAAAAAGGGCTTCATAATGTTGAAAGAAATTCTAACTTCTGACAATTATTGGCAAAGATACATCCGTTTGAATTTGGAAACAGAAACTTAAAACGTCAATTTCGCGAAATGACTTCGAGACTACATATTTTCAGCTTTTGATGCAGAATCAAAATATATAAAAAGGGCTTCATAATGGTGAAAGAAATTCTAACCTCTGACAATTACTGGCGAAGATACATCCATTTTAATTTGGAAACAGAAACTTAATACGTCAATTTCTCGAAATGACTTCGAGACTACATATTTTCAGCTTTTGATGCAGAGTCAAAATATATAAAAAGGGCTTCATAATGTTGAAAGAAATTCTGACTTCTGACAATTATTGGCGAAGATACATCCGTTTGAATTTGGAAACCGAAACTTAAAACGCCAATATCTCGAAATGACTTCGAGACTACATATTTTCAGCTTTTGAAGCAGAATCAAAATATATAAAAAGGGGTTAAAAATATTGCAAGAAATTCTAACTTCTGACAATTATTCGCGAAGATACATCCGTTTGAATTTGGAAACAGAAACTTAAAACGTCAATTTCTCGAAATGACTTCGAGACTACATATTTTCAGCTTTTGATGCAGGGTCAAAATATATAAAAAGGGCTTCATAATGTTGAAAGAAATTCTAACTTCTGACAATTATTGGCGAAGATACATCCTTTTGAATTTGGAAACAGAAACTTAAAACGTCAATTTCTCGAAATGACTTCGAGACTACATATTTTCAGCTTTTGATGCAGAGTCAAAATATATAAAATGGGCTTCATAATGTTGAAAGAAATTCTAACTTCTGACAATTATTGGCGAAGATACATCCGTTTGAATTTGGAAACAGAAACTTAAAACGTCAATTTCTCGAAATGACTTCGAGACTACATATTTTCAGCTTTTGATGCAGAGTCAAAATATATGAAAAGGGCTTCATATGTTGAAAGAAATTCTAACTTCTGACAATTATTGGCGAAGATACATCCGTTTGAATTTGGAAACAGAAACTTAAAACGTCAATTTCTCGAAATGACTTCGAGACTACATATTTTCAGCTTTTGATGCAGAGTCAAAATATATAAAAAGGGCTTCATAATGTTGAAAGAAATTCTGACTTCTGACAATTATTGGCGAAGATACATCCGTTTGAAATTGGAAACCGAAACTTAAAACGCCAATATCTCGAAATGACTTCGAGACTACATATTTTCAGCTTTTGAAGCAGAATCAAAATATATAAAAAGGGGTTAAAAATATTGCAAGAAATTCTAACTTCTGACAATTATTCGCGAAGATACATCCGTTTGAATTTGGAAACAGAAACTTAAAACGTCAATTTCTCGAAATGACTTCGAGACTACATATTTTCAGCTTTTGAAGCAGAGTCAAAATATATAAAAAGGGCTTCATAATGTTGAAAGAAATTCTAACTTCTGACAATTATTGGCGAAGATACATCCGTTTGAATTTGGAAACAGAAACTTAAAACGTCAATTTCGCGAAATGACTTCGAGACTACATATTTTCAGCTTTTGATGCAGAATCAAAATATATAAAAAGGGCTTCATAATGGTGAAAGAAATTCTAACTTCTGACAATTACTGGCGAAGATACATCCATTTTAATTTGGAAACAGAAACTTAATACGTCAATTTCTCGAAATGACTTCGAGACTACATATTTTCAGCTTTTGATGCAGAGTCAAAATATATAAAAAGGGCTTCATAATGTTGAAAGAAATTCTAACTTCTGACAATTATTGGCGAAGATACATCCGTTTGAATTTGGAAACAGAAACTTAAAACGTCAATTTCTCGAAATGACTTCGAGACTACATATTTTCAGCTTTTGATGCATAGTCAAAATATATAAAAAGGGCTTCATAATGTTGAAAGAAATTCTAACTTCTGACAATTATTGGCGAAGTTACATCCGTTTGAGTTTGGAAACAGAAACTTAAAACGTCAATTTCTCGAAATGACTTCAAAACTACATATTTTCAGCTTTTGATGCGGGGTCAAAATATATAAAAAGGGCTTCATAATGTTGAAAGAAATTCTAACTTCTGACAATTATTGGCGAAGATACATCCGTTTGAATTTGGAAACAGAAACTTAAAACGTCGATTTCTCGCAATGACTTCGAGACTACATATTTTCAGCTTTTGATGCATAGTCAAAATATATAAAAAGGGCTTCATAATGTTGAAAGAAATTCTAACTTCTGACAATTATTGGCGAAGATACATCCGTTTGAATTTGGAAACAGAAACTTAAAACGTCAATTTCGCGAAATGACTTCGAGACTACATATTTTCAGCTTTTGATGCAGAATCAAAATATATAAAAAGGGCTTCATAATGGTGAAAGAAATTCTAACTTCTGACAATTACTGGCGAAGATACATCCATTTTAATTTGGAAACAGAAACTTAATACGTCAATTTCTCGAAATGACTTCGAGACTACATATTTTCAGCTTTTGATGCAGAGTCAAAATATATAAAAAGGGCTTCATAATGTTGAAAGAAATTCTAACTTCTGGCAATTATTGGCGAAGATACATCCGTTTGAATTTGGAAACAGAAACTTAAAACGTCAATTTCTCGAAATGACTTCGAGACTACATATTTTCAGCTTTTGATGCAGAGTCAAAATATATAAAAAGGGCTTCATAATGTTGAAAGAAATTCTAACTTCTGACAATTATTGGCGAAGATACATCCGTTTGAATTTGGAAACAGCAACTTAAAACGTCAATTTCTCGAAATGACTTCGAGACTACATATTTTCAGCTTTTGATGCAGAATCAAAATATATAAAAAGGGCTTCATAATGTTGAAAGAAATTCTAACTTCTGACAATTATTGGCGAAGATACATCCGTTTGAATTTGGAAACAGAAACTTAAAACGTCAATTTCTCGAAATGACTTCGAGACTACATATTTTCAGCTTTTGATGCAGGGTCAAAATATATAAAAAGGGCTTCATAATGTTGAAAGAAATTCTAACTTCTGACAATTATTGGCAAAGATACATCCGTTTGAATTTGGAAACAGAAACTTAAAACGTCAATTTCGCGAAATGACTTCGAGACTACATATTTTCAGCTTTTGATGCAGAATCAAAATATATAAAAAGGGCTTCATAATGGTGAAAGAAATTCTAACCTCTGACAATTACTGGCGAAGATACATCCATTTTAATTTGGAAACAGAAACTTAATACGTCAATTTCTCGAAATGACTTCGAGACTACATATTTTCAGCTTTTGATGCAGGGTCAAAATATATAAAAAGGGCTTCATAATGTTGAAAGAAATTCTAACTTCTGGCAATTATTGGCGAAGATACATCCGTTTGAATTTGGAAACAGAAACTTAAAACGTCAATTTCTCGAAATGACTTCGAGACTACATATTTTCAGCTTTTGATGCAGAATCAAAATATATAAAAAGGGCGTTCATAATGTTGAAAGAAATTCTAACTTCTGACAATTATTGGCGAAGATACATCCGTTGAATTTGGAAACAGAAACTTAAAACGTCAATTTCTCGAAATGACTTCGAGACTACATATTTTCAGCATTTGATGCAGGGTCAAAATATATAAAAAGGGCTTCATAATGTTGAAAGAAATTCTAACTTCTGACAATTATTGGCGAAGATACATCCGTTTGAATTTGGAAACCGAAACTTAAAACGTCAATTTCTCGAAATGACTTCGGGACTACATATTTTCAGCTTTTGATGCAGAGTCAAAATATATATAAAGGGCTTCATAATGTTGAAAGAAATTCTAACTTCTGACAATTATTGGCGAAGATAGATCCGTTTGAATTTGGAAACAGAGACTTAAAACGTCGATTTCTCGAAATGACTTGGAGACTTCGAGACTACATATTTTCAGCTTTTGATGCAGAATCAAAATATATAAAAAGGGGTTCATAATGTTGAAAGAAATTCTAACTTCTGACAATTATTGGCGAAGATACATCAGTTTGAATTTGGAAACAGAAACTTAAAACGTCAATTTCTCGAAATGACTTCGAGACTACATATTTTCAGCTTTTGATGCAGAGTCAAAATATATAAAAAGGGCTTCATAATGTTGAAAGAAATTCTAACTTCTGACAATTATTGGCGAAGATACATCCGTTTGAATTTGGAAACAGAAACTTAAAACGTCAATTTCTCGAAATGACTTCGAGACTACATATTTTCAGCTTTTGATGCAGGGTCAAAATATATAAAAAGGGCTTCATAATGTTGAAAGAAATTCTAACTTCTGACAATTATTGGCGAAGATACATCCGTTTGAATTTGGAAACAGAAACTTAAAACGTCAATTTCGCGAAATGACTTCGAGACTACATATTTTCAGCTTTTGATGCAGAATCAAAATATATAAAAAGGGCTTCATAATGGTGAAAGAAATTCTAACTTCTGACAATTATTGGCGAAGATACATCCATTTGAATTTGGAAACAGAAACTTAATACGTCAATTTCTCGAAATGACTTCGAGACTACATATTTTCAGCTTTTGATGCAGAGTCAAAATATATAAAAAGGGCTTCATAATGTTGAAAGAAATTCTAACTTCTGACAATTATTGGCAAAGATACATCCGTTTGAATTTGGAAACAGAAACTTAAAACGTCAATTTCGCGAAATGACTTCGAGACTACATATTTTCAGCTTTTGATGCAGAATCAAAATATATAAAAAGGGCTTCATAATGTTGAAAGAAATTCTAACTTCTGACAATTATTGGCGAACTCATCCGTTTGAGTTTGGAAACAGAAACTTAAAACGTCAATTTCTCGAAATGACTTCGAGACTACATATTTTCAGCTTTTGATGCAGAGTCAAAATATATAAAAAGGGCTTCATAATGTTGAAAGAAATTCTAACTTCTGGCAATTATTGGCGAAGATACATCCGTTTGAATTTGGAAACAGAAACTTAAAACGTCAATTTCTCGAAATGACTTCGAGACTACATATTTTCAGCTTTTGATGCAGAGTCAAAATATATAAAAAGGGCTTCATAATGTTGAAAGAAATTCTAACTTCTGACAATTATTGGCGAAGATACATCCGTTTGAATTTGGAAACAGAAACTTAAAACGTCAATTTCTCGAAATGACTTCGAGACTACATATTTTCAGCTTTTGATGCATAGTCAAAATATATAAAAAGGGCTTCATAATGTTGAAAGAAATTCTAACTTCTGACAATTATTGGCGAAGTAACATCCGTTTGAGTTTGGAAACAGAAACTTAAAACGTCAATTTCTCGAAATGACTTCGAGACTACATATTTTCAGCTTTTGATGCAGAGTCAAAATATATAAAAAGGGCTTCATAATGTTGAAAGAAATTCTAACTTCTGACAATTATTGGCGAAGATACATCCGTTTGAATTTGGAAACAGCAACTTAAAACGTCAATTTCTCGAAATGACTTCGAGACTACATATTTTCAGCTTTTGATGCAGAATCAAAATATATAAAAATGGCTTCATAATGCTGAAAGAAATTCTAACTTCTGACAATTATTGGCGAAGATACATCCGTTTGAATTTGGAAACAGAAACTTAAAACGTCAATTTCTCGAAATGACTTCGAGACTACATATTTTCAGCTTTTGATGCAGGGTCAAAATATATAAAAAGGGCTTCATAATGTTGAAAGAAATTCTAACTTCTGACAATTATTGGCAAAGATACATCCGTTTGAATTTGGAAACAGAAACTTAAAACGTCAATTTCGCGAAATGACTTCGAGACTACATATTTTCAGCTTTTGATGCAGAATTAAAATATATAAAAAGGGCTTCATAATGGTGAAAGAAATTCTAACTTCTGACAATTACTGGCGAAGATACATCCATTTTAATTTGGAAACAGAAACTTAATACGTCAATTTCTCGAAATGACTTCGAGACTACATATTTTCAGCTTTTGATGCATAGTCAAAATATATAAAAAGGGCTTCATAATGTTGAAAGAAATTCTAACTTCTGGCAATTATTGGCGAAGATACATCCGTTTGAATTTGGAAACAGAAACTTAAAACGTCAATTTCTCGAAATGACTTCGAGACTACATATTTTCAGCTTTTGATGCATAATCAAAATATATAAAAAGGGCTTCATAATGTTGAAAGAAATTCTAACTTCTGACAATTATTGGCGAAGTTACATCCGTTTGAGTTTGGAAACAGAAACTTAAAACGTCAATTTCTCGAAATGACTTCGAGACTACATATTTTCAGCATTTGATGCAGGGTCAAAATATATAAAAAGGGGTTCATAATGTTGAAAGAAATTCTAACTTCTGACAATTATTGGCGAAGATACATCCGTTTGAATTTGGAAACCGAAACTTAAAACGTCAATTTCTCGAAATGACTTCGGGACTACATATTTTCAGCTTTTGATGCAGAATCAAAATATATAAAAAGGGCTTCATAATGTTGAAAGAAATTCTAACTTCTGACAATTATTGGCGAAGATAGATCCGTTTGAATTTGGAAACAGAGACTTAAAACGTCGATTTCTCGAAATGACTTGGAGACTTCGAGACTACATATTTTCAGCTTTTGATGCAGAATCAAAATATATAAAAAGGGGTTCATAATGTTGAAAGAAATTCTAACTTCTGACAATTATTGGCGAAGATACATCAGTTTGAATTTGGAAACAGAAACTTAAAACGTCAATTTCTCGAAATGACTTCGAGACTACATATTTTCAGCTTTTGATGCAGAATCAAAATATATAAAAAGGGCTTCATAATGTTGAAAGAAATTCTAACTTCTGACAATAATTTACGAAGATACATCCGGTTGAATTTGGAAACAGAAACTTAAAACGTCAATTTCATGAAATGACTTCAAGACTACATATTTTCAGCTTTTGATGCAGAATCAAAATATATAAAAACGGCTTCATAATGTTGAAAGAAATTCTAACTGCTGACAATTATTGGCGAAGATACATCCGTTTGAATTTGGAAACAGAGACTTAAAACGTCGATTTCTCGAAATGACTTGGAGACTTCGAGACTACATATTTTCAGCTTTTGATGCAGAATCAAAATATATAAAAAGGGGTTCATAATGTTGAAAGAAATTCTAACTTCTGACAATTATTGGCGAAGATACATCAGTTTGAATTTGGAAACAGAAACTTAAAACGTCAATTTCTCGAAATGACTTCGAGACTACATATTTTCAGCTTTTGATGCAGAATCAAAATATATAAAAAGGGCTTCATAATGTTGAAAGAAATTCTAACTTCTGACAATTATTGGCGAAGATACATCCGTTTGAATTTAGAAACAGAAACTTAAAACGTCAATTTCTCGAAATGACTTCAAGACTACATATTTTCAGCTTTTGATGCATAGTCAAAATATATAAAAAGGGCTTCATAATGTTGAAAGAAATTCTAACTTCTGACAATTATTGGCGAAGATACATCCGTTTGAATTTAGAAACAGAAACTTAAAACGTCAATTTCTCGAAATGACTTCAAGACTACATATTTTCAGCTTTTGATGCAGAATCAAAATATATAAAAACGGCTTCATAATGTTGAAAGAAATTCTAACTGCTGACAATTATTGGCGAAGATACATCCGTTTGAATTTGGAAACCGAAACTTAAAACGTCAATTTCTCGAAATGACTTCGCGACTACATATTTTCAGCTTTTGATGCAGAGTCAAAATATATAAAAAGGGCTTCATAATGTTGAAAGAAATTCTAACTTCTGACAATTGTTGGCGAAGATACATCCGTTTGAATTTGGAAACAGAAACTTAAAACGTCAATTTCGCGAAATGACTTCGAGACTACATATTTTCAGCTTTTGATGCAGAATCAAAATATATAAAAAGGGCTTCATAATGGTGAAAGAAATTCTAACTTCTGACAATTATTGGCGAAGATACATCCATTTGAATTTGGAAACAGAAACTTAATACGTCAATTTCTCGAAATGACTTCGAGACTACATATTTTCAGCTTTTGATGCAGAGTCAAAATATATAAAAAGGGCTTCATAATGTTGAAAGAAATTCTAACTTCTGACAATTATTGGCGAAGATACATCCGTTTGAATTTGGGAACTGAAACTTAAGCCGCCAATATCTCGAAATGACTTCGAGACTACATATTTTCAGCTTTTGATGCAGAGTCAAAATATATAAAAAGGGCTTCATAATGTTGAAAGAAATTCTAACTTCTGACAATTATTGGCGAAGATACATCCGTTTGAATTTGGAAACAGAAACTTAAAAACGTCAATTTCTGGAAATGACTTCGAGACTACATATTTTCAGCTTTTGATGCAGAGTCAAAATATATAAAAAGGGCTTCATAATGTTGAAAGAAATTCTGACTTCTGACAATTATTGGCGAAGATACATCCGTTTGAATTTAGAAACAGAAACTTAAAACGTCAATTTCTCGAAATGACTTCAAGACTACATATTTTCAGCTTTTGATGCAGAATCAAAATATATAAAAAGGGCTTCATAATGTTGAAAGAAATTCTAACTGCTGACAATTATTGGCGAAGATACATCCGTTTGAATTTGGAAACCGAAACTTAAAACGTCAATTTCTCGAAATGACTTCGCGACTACATATTTTCAGCTTTTGATGCAGAGTCAAAATATATAAAAAGGGCTTCATAATGTTGAAAGAAATTCTAACTTCTGACAATTATTGGCGAAGATACATCCGTTTGAATTTGGAAACAGAAACTTAAAACGTCAATTTCGCGAAATGACTTCGAGACTACATATTTTCAGCTTTTGAAGCAGAGTCAAAATATATAAAAAGGGCTTCATAATGTTGAAAGAAATTCTAACTTCTGACAATTATTTGGAAACAGAAACTTAAAACGTCAATTTCTCGAAATGACTTCGAGACTACATATTTTCAGCTTTTGATGCAGAATCAAAATATATAAAAAGGGCTTCATAATGTTGAAAGAAATTCTAACTTCTGACAATTATTGGCGAAGTTACATCCGTTTGAGTTTGGAAACAGAAACTTAAAACGTCAATTTCTCGAAATGACTTCGAGACTACATATTTTCAGCTTTTGATGCAGAATCAAAATATATGAAAAGGGCTTCATATGTTGAAAGAAATTCTAACTTCTGACAATTATTGGCGAAGATACATCCGTTTGAATTTGAAAACAGAAACTTAAAACGTCAATTTCTCGAAATGACTTCGCGACTACATATTTTCAGCTTTTGATGCAGAGTCAAAATATATAAAAAGGGCTTCATAATGTTGAAAGAAATTCTGACTTCTGACAATTATTGGCGAAGATACATCCGTTTGAAATTGGAAACCGAAACTTAAAACGCCAATATCTCGAAATGACTTCGAGACTACATATTTTCAGCTTTTGAAGCAGAATCAAAATATATAAAAAGGGGTTTATAATGTTGCAAGAAATTCTAACTTCTGACAATTATTGGCGAAGATACATCCGTTTGAATTTGGAAACAGAAACTTAAAACGTCAATTTCTCGAAATGACTTCGAGACTACATATTTTCAGCATTTGATGCAGGGTCAAAATATATAAAAAGGGCTTCATAATGTTGAAAGAAATTCTAACTTCTGACAATTATTTGGAAACAGAAACTTAAAACGTCAATTTCTCGAAATGACTTCGAGACTACATATTTTCAGCTTTTGATGCAGAATCAAAATATATAAAAAGGGCTTCATAATGTTGAAAGAAATTCTAACTTCTGACAATTATTGGCGAAGATACATCCGTTTGAATTTGGAAAACGAAACTTAAAACGTCAATTTCTCGAAATGACTTCGAGACTACATATTTTCAGCTTTTGATGCAGAATCAAAATATATAAAAAGGGCTTCATAATGGTGAAAGAAATTCTAACTTCTGACAATTACTGGCGAAGATACATCCATTTTAATTTGGAAACAGAAACTTAATACGTCAATTTCTCGAAATGACTTCGAGACTACAAATTTTCAGCATTTGATGCAGAGTCAAAATATATAAAAAGGGCTTCATAATGTTGAAAGAAATTCTAACTTCTGACAATTATTGGCGAAGATACATCCGTTTGAATTTGGAAACAGAAACTTAAAACGTCAATTTCTCGAAATGACTTCGAGACTACATATTTCAGCTTTTGATGCAGGGTCAAAATATATAAAAAGGGCTTCATAATGTTGAAAGAAATTCTAACTTCTGACAATTATTGGCGAAGTTACATCCGTTTGAATTTGGAAACAGAAACTTAAAACGTCGATTTCTCGAAATGACTTCGAGACTACAAATTTTCAGCATTTGATGCAGAGTCAAAATATATAAAAAGGGCTTCATAATGTTGAAAGAAATTCTAACTTCTGACAATTATTGGCGAAGATACATCCGTTTGAATTTGGAAACCGAAACTTAAAACGGCTTTTGATGCAGAATCAAAATATATAAAACGGGCTTCATAATGTTGAAAGAAATTCTAACTTCTGACAATTATTGGCGAAGATAGATCCGTTTGAATTTGGAAACAGAGACTTAAAACGTCGATTTCTCGAAATGACTTGGAGACTTCGAGACTACATATTTTCAGCTTTTGATGCAGAATCAAAATATATAAAAAGGGGTTCATAATGTTGAAAGAAATTCTAACTTCTGACAATTATTGGCGAAGATACATCAGTTTGAATTTGGAAACAGAAACTTAAAACGTCAATTTCTCGAAATGACTTCGAGACTACATATTTTCAGCTTTTGATGCAGAATCAAAATATATAAAAAGGGCTTCATAATGTTGAAAGAAATTCTAACTTCTGACAATTATTGGCGAAGATACATCCGTTTGAATTTGGAAACAGAAACTTAAAACGTCAATTTCTCGAAATGACTTCGAGACTACATATTTTCAGCTTTTGATGCAGGGTCAAAATATATAAAAAGGGCTTCATAATGTTGAAAGAAATTCTAACTTCTGACAATTATTGGCGAAGATACATCCGTTTGAATTTGGAAACAGAAACTTAAAAACGTCAATTTCGCGAAATGACTTCGAGACTACATATTTTCAGCTTTTGATGCAGAATCAAAATATATAAAAAGGGCTTCATAATGGTGAAAGAAATTCTAACTTCTGACAATTACTGGCGAAGATACATCCATTTTAATTTGGAAACAGAAACTTAAAACGTCAATTTTTCGAAATGACTTCGAGACTACATATTTTCAGCTTTTGATGCAGGGTCAAAATATATAAAAAGGGCTTCATAATGTTGAAAGAAATTCTAACTTCTGGCAATTATTGGCGAAGATACATCCGTTTGAATTTGGAAACAGAAACTTAAAACGTCAATTTCTCGAAATGACTTCGAGACTACATATTTTCAGCTTTTGATGCATAATCAAAATATATAAAAAGGGCTTCATAATGTTGAAAGAAATTCTAACTTCTGACAATTATTGGCGAAGTTACATCCGTTTGAGTTTGGAAACAGAAACTTAAAACGTCAATTTCTCGAAATGACTTCGAGACTACATATTTTCAGCATTTGATGCAGGGTCAAAATATATAAAAAGGGCTTCATAATGTTGAAAGAAATTCTAACTTCTGACAATTATTGGCGAAGATACATCCGTTTGAATTTGGAAACAGAAACTTAAAACGTCAATTTCTCGAAATGACTTCGGGACTACATATTTTCAGCTTTTGATGCAGAATCAAAATATATAAAAAGGGCTTCATAATGTTGAAAGAAATTCTAACTTCTGACAATTATTGGCGAAGATACATCCGTTTGAATTTAGAAACAGAAACTTAAAACGTCAATTTCTCGAAATGACTTCAAGACTACATATTTTCAGCTTTTGATGCAGAATCAAAATATATAAAAACGGCTTCATAATGTTGAAAGAAATTCTAACTGCTGACAATTATTGGCGAAGATACATCCGTTTGAATTTGGAAACAGAGACTTAAAACGTCGATTTCTCGAAATGACTTGGAGACTTCGAGACTACATATTTTCAGCTTTTGATGCAGAATCAAAATATATAAAAAGGGCTTCATAATGTTGAAAGAAATTCTAACTTCTGACAATTATTGGCGAAGATACATCCGTTTGAATTTAGAAACAGAAACTTAAAACGTCAATTTCTCGAAATGACTTCAAGACTACATATTTTCAGCTTTTGATGCAGAATCAAAATATATAAAAAGGGCTTCATAATGTTGAAAGAAATTCTAACTTCTGACAATTATTGGCGAAGATACATCCGTTTGAATTTAGAAACAGAAACTTAAAACGTCAATTTCTCGAAATGACTTCAAGACTACATATTTTCAGCTTTTGATGCAGAATCAAAATATATAAAAACGGCTTCATAATGTTGAAAGAAATTCTAACTGCTGACAATTATTGGCGAAGATACATCCGTTTGAATTTGGAAACCGAAACTTAAAACGTCAATTTCTCGAAATGACTTCGCGACTACATATTTTCAGCTTTTGATGCAGAGTCAAAATATATAAAAAGGGCTTCATAATGTTGAAAGAAATTCTAACTTCTGACAATTGTTGGCGAAGATACATCCATTTGAATTTGGAAACAGAAACTTAAAACGTCAATTTCGCGAAATGACTTCGAGACTACATATTTTCAGCTTTTGATGCAGAATCAAAATATATAAAAAGGGCTTCATAATGGTGAAAGAAATTCTAACTTCTGACAATTATTGGCGAAGATACATCCATTTGAATTTGGAAACAGAAACTTAAAACGCCAATATTTCGAAATGACTTCGAGACTACATATTTTCAGCTTTTGATGCAGAGTCAAAATATATAAAAAGGGCTTCATAATGTTGAAATAAGTTCTAACTTCTGACAATTATTGGCGAAGATACATCCGTTTGAATTTGGAAAATGAAACTTAAGCCGCCATATCTCGAAATGACTTCGAGACTACATATTTCAGCTTTTGATGCAAATCAAATATATAAAAAGGGGTTCATTAATGTTTGAAAGAAATTCCTTAACTTCTGACAAATTATTGGCGAAGATACATCCGTTTGAATTTGGAAACAGAAACTTAAAAACGTCAATTTCTCGAAATGACTTCGAGACTACATATTTTCAGCTTTTGATGCAGAGTCAAAATATATAAAAAGGGCTTTATAATGTTGAAAGAAATTCTAACTTCTGACAATTATTGGCGAAGATACATCCGTTTGAATTTAGAAACAGAAACTTAAAACGTCGATTTCTCGAAATGACTTCAAGACTACATATTTTCAGCTTTTGATGCAGAATCAAAATATATAAAAAGGGCTTCATAATGTTGAAAGAAATTCTAACTGCTGACAATTATTGGCGAAGATACATCCGTTTGAATTTGGAAACCGAAACTTAAAACGTCAATTTCTCGAAATGACTTCGCGACTACATATTTTCAGCTTTTGATGCAGAGTCAAAATATATAAAAAGGGCTTCATAATGTTGAAAGAAATTGTAACTTCTGACAATTATTGGCGAAGATACATCCGTTTGAATTTGGAAACAGAAACTTAAAACGTCAATTTCGCGAAATGACTTCGAGACTACATATTTTCAGCTTTTGAAGCAGAGTCAAAATATATAAAAAGGGCTTCATAATGTTGAAAGAAATTCTAACTTCTGACAATTATTTGGAAACAGAAACTTAAAACGTCAATTTCTCGAAATGACTTCGAGACTACATATTTTCAGCTTTTGATGCAGAATCAAAATATATAAAAAGGGCTTCATAATGTTGAAAGAAATTCTAACTTCTGACAATTATTGGCGAAGATACATCCGTTTGAATTTGGAAAACGAAACTTAAAACGTCAATTTCTCGAAATGACTTCGAGACTACATATTTTCAGCTTTTGATGCAGAATCAAAATATATGAAAAGGGCTTCATATGTTGAAAGAAATTCTAACTTCTGACAATTATTGGCGAAGATACATCCGTTTGAATTTGAAAACAGAAACTTAAAACGTCAATTTCTCGAAATGACTTCGCGACTACATATTTTCAGCTTTTGATGCAGAGTCAAAATATATAAAAAGGGCTTCATAATGTTGAAAGAAATTCTGACTTCTGACAATTATTGGCGAAGATACATCCGTTTGAAATTGAAAACCGAAACTTAAAACGCCAATATCTCGAAATGACTTCGAGACTACATATTTTCAGCTTTTGATGCAGAATCAAAATATATAAAAAGGGGTTTATAATGTTGCAAGAAATTCTAACTTCTGACAATTATTGGCGAAGATACATCCGTTTGAATTTGGAAACAGAAACTTAAAACGTCAATTTCTCGAAATGACTTCCAGACTACATATTTTCAGCTTTTGAAGCAGAGTCAAAATATATAAAAAGGGCTTCATAATGTTGAAAGAAATTCTAACTTCTGACAATTATTTGGAAACAGAAACTTAAAACGTCAATTTCTCGAAATGACTTCGAGACTACATATTTTCAGCTTTTGATGCAGAATCAAAATATATAAAAAGGGCTTCATAATGTTGAAAGAAATTCTAACTTCTGACAATTATTGGCGAAGATACATCCGTTTGAATTTGGAAAACGAAACTTAAAACATCAATTTCTCGAAATGACTTCGAGACTACATATTTTCAGCTTTTCATGCAGAGTCAAAATATATGAAAAGGGCTTCATATGTTGAAAGAAATTCTAACTTCTGACAATTATTGGCGAAGATACATCCGTTTGAATTTGAAAACAGAAACTTAAAACGTCAATTTCTCGAAATGACTTCGCGACTACATATTTTCAGCTTTTGATGCAGAGTCAAAATATATAAAAAGGGCTTCATAATGTTGAAAGAAATTCTGACTTCTGACAATTATTGGCGAAGATACATCCGTTTGAAATTGGAAACCGAAACTTAAATCGCCAATATCTCGAAATGACTTCGAGACTACATATTTTCAGCTTTTGAAGCAGAATCAAAATATATAAAAAGGGGTTTATAATGTTGCAAGAAATTCTAACTTCTGACAATTATTGGCGAAGATACATCCGTTTGAATTTGGAAACAGAAACTTAAAACGTCGATTTCTCGAAATGACTTCGAGACTACATATTTTCAGCTTTTGAAGCAGAGTCAAAATATATAAAAAGGGCTTCATAATGTTGAAAGAAATTCTAACTTCTGACAATTATTGGCGAAGATACATCCGTTTGAATTTGGAAACAGAAACTTAAAACGTCAATTTCTCGAAATGACTTCGAGACCACATATTTTCAGCTTTTGATGCAGAATCAAAATATATAAAAAGGGCTTCATAATGTTGAAAGAAATTCTAACTTCTGACAATTATTGGCGAAGATACATCCGTTTGAATTTAGAAACAGAAACTTAAATCGTCAATTTCTCGAAATGACTTCGAGACTACATATTTTCAGCTTTTGATGCAGGGTCAAAATATATAAAAAGGGCTTCATAATGTTGAAAGAAATTCTAACTTCTGACAATTATTGGCGAAGATACATCCGTTTGAATTTGGAAACAGAAAACTTAAAACGTCGATTTCTCGAAATGACTTCGAGACTACATATTTTCAGCGTTTGATGCAGAATCAAAATATATAAAAAGGGCTTCATAATGTTGAAAGAAATTCTAACTTCTGACAATTATTGGCGAAGATACATCCGTTTGAATTTGGAAACAGAGACTTAAAACATCGATTTCTCGAAATGACTTCGAGACTACATATTTTCAGCTTTTGATGCATAGTCAAAATATATAAAAAGGGCTTCATAATGTTGAAAGAAATTCTAACTTCTGACAATTATTGGCGAAGATACATCCGTTTGAATTTAGAAACAGAAACTTAAAACGTCAATTTCTCGAAATGACTTCGCGACTACATATTTTCAGCTTTTGATGCAGAGTCAAAATATATAAAAAGGGCTTCATAATGTTGAAAGAAATTCTAACTTCTGACAATTATTGGCGAAGATACATCCGTTTGAATTTGGAAACCGAAACTTAAAACGTCAATTTCTCGAAATGACTTCGCGACTACATATTTTCAGCTTTTGATGCAGAGTCAAAATATATAAAAAGGGCTTCATAATGTTGAAAGAAATTCTAACTTCTGACAATTATTGGCGAAGATACATCCGTTTGAATTTGGAAACAGAAACTTAAAACGTCAATTTCGCGAAATGACTTCGAGACTACATATTTTCAGCTTTTGAAGCAGAGTCAAAATATATAAAAAGGGCTTCATAATGTTGAAAGAAATTCTAACTTCTGACAATTATTTGGAAACAGAAACTTAAAACGTCAATTTCTCGAAATGACTTCGAGACTACATATTTTCAGCTTTTGATGCAGAATCAAAATATATAAAAAGGGCTTCATAATGTTGAAAGAAATTCTAACTTCTGACAATTATTGGCGAAGATACATCCGTTTGAATTTGGAAAACGAAACTTAAAACGTCAATTTCTCGAAATGACTTCGAGACTACATATTTTCAGCTTTTGATGCAGAGTCAAAATATATGAAAAGGGCTTCATATGTTGAAAGAAATTCTAACTTCTGACAATTATTGGCGAAGATACATCCGTTTGAATTTGAAAACAGAAACTTAAAACGTCAATTTCTCGAAATGACTTCGCGACTACATATTTTCAGCTTTTGATGCAGAATCAAAATATATAAAAAGGGCTTCATAATGTTGAAAGAAATTCTAACTTCTGACAATTATTGGCGAAGATACATCCGTTTGAATTTGGAAACAGAAACTTAAAACGTCAATTTCTCGAAATGACTTCGAGACTACATATTTTCAGCTTTTGAAGCAGAGTCAAAATATATAAAAAGGGCTTCATAATGTTGAAAGAAATTCTAACTTCTGACAATTATTTGGAAACAGAAACTTAAAACGTCAATTTCTCGAAATGACTTCGAGACTACATATTTTCAGCTTTTGATGCAGAATCAAAATATATAAAAAGGGCTTCATAATGTTGAAAGAAATTCTAACTTCTGACAATTATTGGCGAAGATACATCCGTTTGAATTTGGAAAACGAAACTTAAAACGTCAATTTCTCGAAATGACTTCGAGACTACATATTTTCAGCTTTTGATGCAGAGTCAAAATATATGAAAAGGGCTTCATATGTTGAAAGAAATTCTAACTTCTGACAATTATTGGCGAAGATACATCCGTTTGAATTTGAAAACAGAAACTTAAAACGTCAATTTCTCGAAATGACTTCGCGACTACATATTTTCAGCTTTTGATGCAGAGTCAAAATATATAAAAAGGGCTTCATAATGTTGAAAGAAATTCTGACTTCTGACAATTATTGGCGAAGATACATCCGTTTGAAATTGGAAACCGAAACTTAAAACGCCAATATCTCGAAATGACTTCGAGACTACATATTTTCAGCTTTTGAAGCAGAATCAAAATATATAAAAAGGGGTTCATAATGTTGAAAGAAATTCTAACTTCTGACAATTATTGGCGAAGATACATCCGTTTGAATTTGGAAACAGAAACTTAAAACGTCGATTTCTCGAAATGACTTCGAGACTACATACTTTCAGCTTTTGAAGCAGAGTCAAAATATATAAAAAAGGGCTTCATAATGTTGAAAGAAATTCTAACTTCTGACAATTATTTGGAAACAGAAACTTAAAACGTCAATTTCTCGAAATGACTTCGAGACTACATATTTTCAGCTTTTGATGCAGAATCAAAATATATAAAAAGGGCTTCATAATGTTGAAAGAAATTCTAACTTCTGACAATTATTGGCGAAGATACATCCGTGGAATTTGGAAACCAGAAACTTAAAAACGTCAATTTCTCGAAATGACTTCGGGACTACATATTTTCAGCTTTTGATGCAGAATCAAAATATATGAAAAGGGCTTCATATGTTGAAAGAAATTCTAACTTCTGACAATTATTGGCGAAGATACATCCATTTGAATTTGGAAGCAGAAACTTAAAACGTCAATTTCTCGAAATGACTTCGAGACTACATATTTTCAGCTTTTGATGCAGAATCAAAATAAATAAAAAGGGGTTTATAATGTTGAAAGAAATTCTAACTTCTGACAATTATTGGAGAAGATACATCCCTTTGAATTTGGAAACAGAAACTTAAAACGTCAATTTCTCGAAATGACTTCGAGACTACATATTTTCAGCTTTTGATGCAGGGTCAAAATATATAAAAAGGTCTTCATAATGTTGAAAGAAATTCTAACTTCTGACAATTATTGGCGAAGATACATCCGTTTGAATTTGGAAACAGAGACTTAAAACGTCGATTTCTCGAAATGACTTCGAGACTTCGAGACTACATATTTTCAGCTTTTGATGCAGAAACAAAATATATAAAAAGGGGTTCATAATGTTGAAAGAAATTCTAACTTCTGACAATTATTGGCGAAGATACATCAGTTTGAATTTGGAAACAGAAACTTAAAACGTCAATTTCTCGAAATGTCTTCGAGACTACATATTTTCAGCATTTGATGCAGGGTCAAAATATATAAAAAGGGCTTCATAATGTTGAAAGAAATTCTAACTTCTGACAATTATTGGCGAAGATACATCCGTTTGAATTTGGAAACCGAAACTTAAATCGTCAATTTCTCGAAATGACTTCAAGACTACATATTTTCAGCTTTTGATGCAGGGTCAAAATATATAAAAAGGGCTTCATAATGTTGAAAGAAATTCTAACTTCTGACAATTATTGGCGAAGATACATCCGTTTGAATTTGGAAACAGAAACTTAAAACGTCTATTTCTCGAAATGACTTCGAGACTACATATTTTCAGCGTTTGATGCAGAATCAAAATATATAAAAAGGGCTTCATAATGTTGAAAGAAATTCTAACGTCTGACAATTATTGGCGAAGATACATCCATTTGAATTTGGAAACAGAGACTTAAAACGTCGATTTCTCGAAATGACTTCGAGACTACATATTTTCAGCGTTTGATGCAGAATCAAAATATATAAAAAGGGCTTCATAATGTTGAAAGAAATTCTAACGTCTGACAATTATTGGCGAAGATACATCCATTTGAATTTGGAAGCAGAAACTTAAAACGTCAATTTCTCGAAATGACTTCGAGACTACATATTTTCAGCTTTTGATGCAGAATCAAAATATATAAAAAGGAGTTTATAATGTTGAAAGAAATTCTAACTTCTGACAATTATTGGAGAAAATACATCCCTTTGAATTTGGAAACAGAAACTTAAAACGTCAATTTCTCGAAATGACTTCGAGACTACATATTTTCAGCTTTTGAAGCAGGGTCAAAATATATAAAAAGGTCTTCATAATGTTGAAAGAAATTCTAACTTCTGACAATTATTGGCGAAGATACATCCGTTTGAATTTGGAAACAGAGACTTAAAACGTCGATTTCTCGAAATGACTTCGAGACTTCGAGACTAC
>NW_025063297.1:0-51496 GCF_018153295.1 Drosophila grimshawi | reverse complement strand
TAACGAAGCTATGGCCATTTATTTCAAGGTTGACCCTATTTAATGTTTGGCTTATATTTTCTATTAATCGAAGAATATCCCTTAATATCTTTCTTAGATGAGTCGAAAGTCAAATTATTTTAATGTTGTTTTGTTCCAAAGATCGAGTGAATTCTAAAAACACCTTTATAATTGAAATGCGGCAATTTTAGACGAAGATATGGCCATTTATTTAAAGGTAGAGCCTATTTAATGCTTTCCATATATTTTCTATTTATCGAAGAATATCCCTTAATATCTTTCTTAGATGAGTCGGAAGTCAAAATATTTTAACACAGTTTTGTTCCAAAGATTGAGTGAAATCTTAAAACACCTTTATAATTGAAATGGGGCAGTTTTTGACGAAGATATGGCCATTTATTTCAAGGTAGACCCTATTTAATGCTTTCCATATATTTTCTATTTATCGAAGAATATCCCTTAATATCTTTCTTAGATGAGTCGGTAGTAAAATTATTTTAATGCAGTTTTGTTCCAAAGATCGAGCAAATTTTAAAAACACCTTTATAATTGAATTGGAGCAATTTTTGACGAAGATATGGCCATTTATTTCAAGGTAGAGCCTATTTAATGCTTTCCATATATTTTCTATTTATCGAAGAATATCCCTTAATATCTTTCTTAGATGAGTCGGAAGTCAGCTTATTTTAATGCAGTTTTGTTCCAAAGATCAAGCAAATTTAAAAACGCCTTTATAATTGAAATGGGGCAATTTTTGACGAAGATATGGCCATTTATTTCAAGGTTGACCCTATTTAATGTTTGGCTTATATTTTCTATTAATCGAAGAATATCCCTTCATATCTTTCTTAGATGAGTCGAAAGTCGAATTATTTTAATGCAGTTTTGTTCCAAAGATCGAGTGAATTCTAAAAACACCTATATAATTGAAATGGGGCAATTTTTGACGAAGATATGGCCATTTATTTCAAGGTAGACCCTATTTAATGCTTTCCATATATTTTCTATTTATCGAAGAATATCCCTTAATATCTTTCTTAGATGAGTCGGAAGTCAAATTATTTTAATGCAGTTTTGTTCCAAAGATCAAGTGAATTCTAAAAACACCTTTATAATTGAAATGGAGCAGTTTTTGACCAAGATATGGCCATTTATTTCAAGGTTGACCCAATTTAATGTTTGGCTTATATTTTCTATTAATCGAAGAATATCCCTTAATATCTTTCTTAGATGAGTCGGAAGTCGAATTATTTTAATGCAGTTTTGTTTCAAAGGTCGAGTGAATTCTAAAAACACCTTTATAATATAAATGGGGCAATTTTTGACGAAGATATGGCCATTTATTTCAAGGTTGACCCTATTTAATGCTTTCCATATATTTTCTATTTATCGAAGAATATCCCTTAATATCTTTCTTAGATGAGTCGGAAGTCAAATTATTTTAATTCAGTTTTGTTCCAAAGATCAAGCAAATTTAAAAACGCCTTTATAATTGAAATGGGGCAATTTTTGACGAAGATATGGCCATTTATTTCAAGGTTGACCCTATTTAATGTTTGGCTTATATTTTCTATTAATCGAAGAATATCCCTTAATATCTTTCTTAGATGAGTCGGAAGTCGAATTATTTTAATGCAGTTTTGTTTCAAAGGTCGAGTGAATTCTAAAAACACCTTTATAATTGAAATGGGGCAATTTTTGACGAAGATATGGCCATTTATTTCAAGGTTGACCCTATTTAATGCTTTCCATATATTTTCTATTTATCGAAGAATATCCCTTAATATCTTTCTTAGATGAGTCGGAAGTCAAATTATTTTAATGCAGTTTTGTTCCAAAGATCAAGTGAATTCTAAAAACACCTTTATAATTGAAATGGGGCAATTTTAGACGAAGATATGGCCATTTATTTCAAGGTTGACCCTATTTAATGTTTGGCTTATATTTTCTATTAATCGAAGAATATCCCTTAATATCTTTCTTAGATGAGTCGGAAGTCAAATTATTTTAATGCAGTTTTGTTTCAAAGATCGAGTGAATTCTAAAAACACCTTTATAATTGCAATGGGTCAATTTTTAACGAAGCTATGGCCATTTATTTCAAGGTTGACCCTATTTAATTTTTGGCTTATATTTTCTATTAATTGAAGAATATCCCTTAATATCTTTCTTAGATGAGTCGGAAGTCAAATTATTTTAATGTTGTTTTGTTCCAAAGATCGAGTGAATTCTAAAAACACCTTTATAATTGAAATGCGGCAATTTTAGACGAAGATATGGCCATTTATTTCAAGGTAGACCCTATTTAATGCTTTCCATATATTTTCTATTTATCGAAGAATATCCCTTAATATCTTTCTTAGATGAGTCGGAAGTCAAATTATTTTAATGCAGTTTTGTTCCAAAGATTGAGTGAATTCTAAAAACACCTTTATAATTGAAATGGGGCAGTTTTTTACGAAGATATGGCCATTTATTTCAAGGTAGACCCTATTTAATGCTTTCCATATATTTTCTATTTATCGAAGAATATCCCTTAATATCTTTCTTAGATGAGTCGGTAGTAAAATTATTTTAATGCAGTTTTGTTCCAAAAGATCGAGCAAATTGCAAAAACACCTTTATAATTGAAATGGAGCAATTTTTGACGAAGATATGGCCATTTATTTCAAGGTAGAGCCTATTTAATGCTTTCCATATATTTTCTATTTATCGAAGAATATCCCTTAATATCTTTCTTAGATGAGTCGGAAGTCAGCTTATTTTAATGCAGTTTTGTTCCAAAGATCAAGCAAATTTAAAAACGCCTTTATAATTGAAATGGGGCAATTTTTGACGAAGATATGGCCATTTATTTCAAGGTTGACCCTATTTAATGTTTGGCTTATATTTTCTATTAATCGAAGAATATCCCTTAATATCTTTCTTAGATGAGTCGGAAGTCGAATTATTTTAATGCAGTTTTGTTCCAAAGATCGAGTAAATTCTAAAAAACACCTATATAATTGAAATGGGGCAATTTTTGACGAAGATATGGCTATTTATTTCAAGGTAGACCCTATTTAATGCTTTCCATATATTTTCTATTTATCGAAGAATATCCCTTAATATCTTTCTTAGATGAGTCGGTAGTCAAATTATTTTAATGCAGTTTTGTTCCAAAGATCGAGCGAATTTTAAAAACACCTTTATAATTGAAATGGAGCAATTTTTGACGAAGCTATGGCCATTTATTTCAAGGTTGACCCTATTTAATGTTTGGCTTATATTTTCTATTTATCGAAGAATATCCCTTAATATCTTTCTTAGATGAGTCGGAAGTGAAATTATTTTAATGCAGTTTTGTTCCAAAGATCAAGCAAATTTAAAAACGCCTTTATAATTGAAATGGAGCAATTTTTGATGAAGATTTGGCCATTTATTTCAAGGTTGACCCTATTTAATGCTTTCCATATATTTTCTATTTATCGAAGAATATCCCTTTATATCTTTCTTAGATGAGTCGGAAGTCAAATTATTTTAATGCAGTTTTGTTCCAAAGATTGAGTGAATTCTAAAAACACCTTTATAATTGAAATGGAGCAATTTTTGACGAAGATATGGCCATTTATTTCAAGGTAGACCCTACTTAATACTTTCCATATATTTTCTATTTATCGAAGAATATCCCTTAAGACCTTTCTTAGATGAGTCGAAAGTCAAATTATTTTAATGCAGTTTTGTTCCAAAGATCGAGTGAATTTTAAAAACACCTTTATAATTGAAATGGGGCAATTTTTGACGAAGATATGGCCATTTATTTCAAGGTAGAGTCTATTTAATGCTTTCCATATATTTTCTATTTATCGAAGAATATCCCTTAATATCTTTCTTAGATGAGTCGGAAGTCAAATTATTTTAATGCAGTTTTGTTCCAAAGGTCGAGTGAATTCTTAAAACACCTTTATAATTGAAATGGGGCAGTTTTTGACGAAGATATGGCCATTTATTTCAAGGTTGACCCTATTTAATGTTTGGCTTATATTTTCTATTAATCGAAGAATATCCCTTAATATCTTTCTTAGATGAGTCGAAAGTCAAATTATTTTAATGCAGTTTTGTTTCAAAGGTCGAGTGAATTGTAAAAACACCTTTATAATTGAAATGGGGCAATTTTTGACGAAGATATGGCTATTTATTTCAAGGTAGACCCTATTCAATGCTTTCCATATATTTTCTATTTATCGAAGAATATCCCTTAATATCTTTCTTAGATGAGTCGGTAGTCAAATTATTTTAATGCAGTTTTGTTCCAAAGATCGAGCGAATTTTAAAAACACCTTTATAATTGAAATGGAGCAATTTTTGACGAAGCTATGGCCATTTATTTCAAGGTTGACCCTATTTAATGTTTGGCTTATATTTTCTATTAATCGAAGAATATCCCTTAATATCTTTCTTAGATGAGTCGGAAGTCAAATTATTTTAATGCAGTTTTGTTCCAAAGATCAAGCAAATTTAAAAACGCCTTTATAATTGAAATGGGGCAATTTTTGATGAAGATTTGACCATTTATTTCAAGGTAGACCCTATTTAATGCTTTCCATATATTTTCTATTTATCGAAGAATATCCCTTAATATCTTTCTTAGATGAGTCGGAAGTCAAATTATTTTAATGCAGTTTTGTTCCAAAGATTGAGTGAATTCTAAAAACACCTTTATAATTGAAATGGAGCAATTTTTGACGAAGATATGGCCATTTATTTCAAGGTAGACCCTACTTAATACTTTCCATATATTTTCTATTTATCGAAGAATATCCCTTAAGACCTTTCTTAGATGAGTCGGAAGTCAAATTATTTTAATGCAGTTTTGTTCCAAAGATTGAGTGAATTCTAAAAACACCTTTATAATTGAAATGGAGCAATTTTTGACGAAGATATGGCTATTTATTTCAAGGTAGAGCCTATTTAATGCTTTCCATATATTTTCTATTTATCGAAGAATATCCCTTAATATCTTTCTTAGATGAGTCGGAAGTCGAATTATTTTAATGCAGTTTTGTTTCAAAGGTCGAGTGAATTGTAAAAACACCTTTATAATTGAAATGGGGCAATTTTTGACGAAGATATGGCTATTTATTTCAAGGTAGACCCTATTTAATGCTTTCCATATATTTTCTATTTATCGAAGAATATCCCTTAATATCTTTCTTAGATGAGTCGGTAGTCAAATTATTTTAATGCAGTTTTGTTCCAAAGATCGAGCGAATTTTAAAAACACCTTTATAATTGAAATGGAGCAATTTTTGACGAAGCTATGGCCATTTATTTCAAGGTTGACCCTATTTAATGTTTGGCTTATATTTTCTATTAATCGAAGAATATCCCTTAATATCTTTCTTAGATGAGTCGGAAGTCAAATTATTTTAATGCAGTTTTGTTCCAAAGATCAAGCAAATTTAAAAACGCCTTTATAATTGAAATGGGGCAATTTTTGATGAAGATTTGACCATTTATTTCAAGGTAGACCCTATTTAATGCTTTCCATATATTTTCTATTTATCGAAGAATATCCCTTAATATCTTTCTTAGATGAGTCGGAAGTCAAATTATTTTAATGCAGTTTTGCTCCAAAGATTGAGTGAATTCTAAAAACACCTTTATAATTGAAATGGAGCAATTTTTGACGAAGATATGGCCATTTATTTCAAGGTAGACCCTACTTAATACTTTCCATATATTTTCTATTTATCGAAGAATATCCCTTAAGACCTTTCTTAGATGAGTCGGAAGTCAAATTATTTTAATGCAGTTTTGTTTCAAAGATCGAGTAAATTCTTAAAACACCTTTATAATTGAAATGGGTTAGTTTTTGACGAAGATATGGCCATTTATTTCAAGGTTGACCCTATTTAATGTTTGGCTTATATTTTCTATTAATCGAAGAATATCCCTTAATATCTTTCTTAGATGAGTCGGAAGTCGAATTATTTTAATACAGTTTTGTTTCAAAGGTCGAGTGAAATGTAAAAACACCTTTATAATTGAAATGGGGCAATTTTTGACGAAGATATGGCCATTTATTTCAAGGTAGACCCTATTCAATGCTTTCCATATATTTTCTATTTATCGAAGAATATCCCTTAATACCTTTCTAAGATGAGTCGAAAGTCAAATTATTTTAATGCAGTTTTGTTCAAAAGATCGAGTGAATTCTAAAAACACCTTTATAATTGAAATGGGGCAATTTTTGACGAAGATATGGCCATTTATTTCAAGGTAGACCCTATTTAATGCTTTCCATATATTTTCTATTTATCGAAGAATATCCCTTAATATCTTTCTTAGATGAGTCGGAAGTCGAATTATTTTAATGCAGTTTTGTTCGAAAGATCGAGTGAATTCTAAAAACACCGTTATAATTGAAATGGGGCAATTTTTGACGAAGATATGGCCATTTATTTCAAGGTAGACCTTATTTAATGCTTTCCATATATTTTCTATTTATCGAAGAATATCCCTTAATACCTTTCTAAGATGAGTCGGTAGTCAAATTATTTTAATGCAGTTTTGTTCCAAAGATCGAGCCAATTTTAAAAACACCTTTATAATTGAAATGGGGCAATTTTTGACGAAGATATGGCCATTTATTTCAAGGTTGACCCTATTTAATGTTTGGCTTATATTTTCTATTAATCGAAGAATATCCCTTAATATGTTTCTTAGATGAGTCGGAAGTCAAATTATTTTAATGCAGTTTTGTTCCAAAGATCGAGTGAATTCTAAAAACACCTTTATAATTGAAATGGGGCAATTTTTGACGAAGATATAGCCTTTTATTTCTAGGTAGAGCCTATTTAATGCTTTCCATATATTTTCTATTTATCGAAGAATATCCCTTAATATCTTTCTTAGATGAGTCGCAAGTCAATTTATTTTAATGCAGTTTTGTTCCAAAGATCGATTGAATTCTTAAAACACCTTTATAATTGAAATGGGGCAGTTTTTGACGAAGATATGGCCATTTATTTCAAGGTTGACCCTATTTAATGTTTGGCTTATATTTTCTATTTATCGAAGAATATCCCTTAATATCTTTCTTAGATGAGTCGGAAGTCAAATTATTTTAATGCAGTTTTGTTCCAAAGATCGAGCGAATTCTAAAAACACCTTTATAATTGAAATGGGGCAATTTTTGACGAAGATATGGCCATTTATTTCAAGGTTTACCCTGTTTAATGTTTGGCTTATATTTTCTATTAATCGAAGAATATCCCTTAATATCTTTCTTAGATGAGTCGGAAGTCAAATTATTTTAATGCAATTTTGTTCCAAAGATCGAGTGAATTCTAAAAACACCTTTATAATTGAAATGGGGCAATTTTGGACAAAGATATGGCCATTTATTTCAAGGTTGACCCAATTTAATGTTTGCCTTATATTTTCTATTAATCGAAGAATATCCCTTAATATCTTTCTTAGTTGAGTCGGAAGTCAAATTATTTTAATGCAGTTTTGTTCCAAAGATTGAGTGAATTCTAAAAACACCTTTATAATTGAAATGGGGCAATTTTTGACGAAGATATGGCCATTTATTTCAAGTTAGACACTATTTAATGCTTTCAATATATTTTCTATTTATCGAAGAATATCCCTTAATACCTTTCTTAGATGAGTCGGAAGTCAAATTATTTTAATGCAGTTTTGTTCCAAAGATCGAGTGAATTCTAAAAACACCTTTATTATTGAAATGGGGTAATTTTAGACGAAGATATGGCCATTTATTTCAAGGTTGACCCTGTTTAATTTTTGGCTTATATTTTCTATTAATCGAAGAATATCCCTTAATACCTTTCTAAGATGAGCCGGAAGTCAAATTATTTTAATGCAGTTCTGTTCCAAAGATCGAGCGAATTTTAAAAACACCTTTATAATTGAAATGGGGCAATTTTTGACGAAGATATGGCCATTTATTTCAAGGTAGACCCTATTTAATGCTTTCAATATATTTTCTATTTATCGAAGAATATCCCTTAATACCTTTCTAAGATGAGTCGGAAGTCAAATTATTTTAATGCAGTTTTGTTCCAAAGATCGAGTGAATTTTAAAAACACCTTTATAATTGAAATGGGGCAATTTTTGACGAAGATATGGCCATTTATTTCAAGGTAGACCCTATTTAATGCTTTCCATATATTTTCTATTTATCGAAGAATATCCCTTAATATCTTTCTTTGATGAGTCGGAAGTCAAATTATTTTAATGCAGTTTAGTTCCAAAGATCGAGTGAATTCTTAAAACACCTTTATAATTGAAATGGGGTAGTTTTTGACGAAGATATGGCCATTTATTTCAAGGTAGACCCTATTTAATGTTTGGCTTATATTTTCTATTAATCGAAGAATATCCCTTAATATCTTTCTTAGATGAGTCGGAAGTCGAATTATTTTAATACAGTTTTGTTTCAAAGGTCGAGTGAAATGTAAAAACACCTTTATAATTGAAATGGGGCAATTTTTGACGAAGATATGGCCATTTATTTCAAGGTAGACCCTATTCAATGCTTTCCATATATTTTCTATTTATCGAAGAATATCCCTTAATACCTTTCTAAGATGAGTCGAAAGTCAAATTATTTTAATGCAGTTTTGTTCAAAAGATCGAGTGAATTCTAAAAACACCTTTATAATTGAAATGGGGCAATTTTTGACGAAGATATGGCCATTTATTTCAAGGTAGACCCTATTTAATGCTTTCCATATATTTTCTATTTATCGAAGAATATCCCTTAATATCTTTCTTAGATGAGTCGGAAGTCGAATTATTTTAATGCAGTTTTGTTCGAAAGATCGAGTGAATTCTAAAAACACCTTTATAATTGAAATGGGGCAATTTTTGACGAAGATATGGCCATTTATTTCAAGGTAGTCCTTATTTAATGCTTTCCATATATTTTCTATGTATCGAAGAATATCCCTTAATACCTTTCTAAGATGAGTCGGTAGTCAAATTATTTTAATGCAGTTTTGTTCCAAAGATCGAGCAAATTTTAAAAACACCTTTATAATTGAAATGGAGCAATTTTTGACGAAGATATGGCCATTTATTTCAAGGTAGAGCCTATTTAATGTTTGGCTTATATTTTCTATTAATCGAAGAATATCCCTTAATATGTTTCTTAGATGAGTCGGAAGTCAAATTATTTTAATGCAGTTTTGTTCCAAAGATCGAGTGAATTCTAAAAACACCTTTATAATTGAAATGGGGCAATTTTTTGACGAAGATATAGCCTTTTATTTCTAGGTAGAGCCTATTTAATGCTTTCCATATATTTTCTATTTATCGAAGAATATCCCTTAATATCTTTCTTAGATGAGTCGGAAGTCAATTTATTTTAATGCAGTTTTGTTCCAAAGATCGATTGAATTCTTAAAACACCTTTATAATTGAAATGGGTCAGTTTTTGACGAAGATATGGCCATTTATTTCAAGGTTGACCCTATTTAATGTTTGGCTTATATTCTCTATTAATCGAAGAATATCCCTTAATATCATTCTTAGATGAGACGGAAGTCGAATTGTTTTAATGCAGTTTTGTTTCAAAGGTCGAGTGAATTCTAAAAACACCTTTATTATTGAAATGGGGTAATTTTAGACGAAGATATGGCCATTTATTTCAAGGTTGACCCTGTTTAATGTTTGGCTTATATTTTCTATTAATCGAAGAATATCCCTTAATACCTTTCTAAGATGAGCCGGAAGTCGAATTATTTTAATGCAATTTTGTTCCAAAGATCGAGTGAATTCTAAAAACACCTTTATAATTGAAATGGGGCAATTTTGGACAAAGATATGGCCATTTATTTCAAGGTTGACCCAATTTAATGTTTGCCTTATATTTTCTATTAATCGAAGAATATCCCTTAATATCTTTCTTAGTTGAGTCGGAAGTCAAATTATTTTAATGCAGTTTTGTTCCAAAGATCGAGTGAATTCTAAAAACACCTTTATAATTGAAATGGGGCAATTTTTGACGAAGATATGGCCATTTATTTCAAGGTAGACCCTATTTAATGCTTTCCATATATTTTCTATTTATCGAAGAATATCCCTTAATATCTTTCTTAGATGAGTCGGAAGTCAAATTATTTTAATGCAGCTTTGTTCCAAAGATTGAGTGAATTCTAAAAACACCTTTATTATTGAAATGGGGTAATTTTAGACGAAGATATGGCCATTTATTTCAAGGTTGACCCTGTTTAATTTTTGGCTTATATTTTCTATTAATCGAAGAATATCCCTTAATACCTTTCTAAGATGAGCCGGAAGTCAAATTATTTGAATGCAGTTCTGTTCCAAAGATCGAGCGAATTTTAAAAACACCTTTATAATTGAAATGGGGCAATTTTTGACGAAGATATGGCCATTTATTTCAAGGTAGACCCTATTTAATGCTTTCCATATATTTTCTATTTATCGAAGAATATCCCTTAATACCTTTCTTAGATGAGTCGGAAGTCAAATTATTTTAATGCAGTTTTGTTCCAAAGATTGAGTGAATTCTAAAAACACATTTATTATTGAAATGGGGTAATCTTAGACGAAGATATGGCCATTTATTTCAAGGTTGACCCTATTTAATGTTTGGCTTATATTTTCTATTAATCGAAGAATATCCCTTAATACCTTTCTAAGATGAGTCGGAAGTCAAATTATTTTAATGCAGTTTTGTTCCAAAGATCGAGTGAATTCTTAAAACACCTTTATAATTGAAATGGGGCAGTTTTTGACGAAGATATGGCCATTTATTTCAAGGTTGACCCTATTTAATTTTTGGCTTATATTTTCTATTAATCGAAGAATATCCCTTAATATCTTTCTTAGATGAGTCGGAAGTCAAATTATTTTAATGCAGTTTTGTTTTAAAGGTAGAGTGAATTCTAAAAACACCTTTATAATTGAAATTGGGCAATTTTTGACGAAAATATGGCCATTTATTTCAAGGTAGACCCTATTTAATGCTTTCCATATATTTTCTATTTATCGAAGAATATCCCTTAATATCTTTCTTAGATGAGTCGGAAGTCAAATTATTTTAATGCAGTTTTGTTTCAAAGATCAAGTGAATTCTAACAACACCTTTATAATTGAAATGGAGCAATTTTTGACGAAGATATGGCCATTTATTTCAAGGTAGACCCTACTTAATACTTTCCATATATTTTATATTTATCGAAGAATATCCCTTAATATCTTTCTTAGATGAGTCGGAAGTCAAATTATTTTAATGCAGTTTTGTTCCAAAGATCGAGTGAATTCTGAAAACACCTTTATTATTGAAATGGGGTAATTTTAGACGAAGATATGGCCATTTATTTCAAGGTTGACCCTATTTAATGTTTGGCTTATATTTTCTATTAATCGAAGAATATCCCTTAATACCTTTCTAAGATGAGTCGGAAGTCAAATTATTTTAATGCAATTTTTTTCCAAAGATCGAGTGAATTCTAAAAACACCTTTATAATTGAAATGGGGCAATTTTTGACGAAAATATGGCCATTTATTTCAAGGTAGACCCTATTTAATGCTTTCCATATATTTTCTATTTATCGAAGAATATCTCTTAATATCTTTCTTAGATGAGTCGGAAGTCAAATTATTTTAATGCAGTTTTTGTTTCAAAGATCAAGTGAATTCTAACAACACCTTTATAATTGAAATGGAGCAATTTTTGACGAAGATATGGCCATTTATTTCAAGGTAGACCCTACTTAATACTTTCCATATATTTTCTATTTATCGAAGAATATCCCTTAATATCTTTCTTAGATGAGTCGGAAGTCAAATTATTTTAATGCAGTTTTGTTTCAAAGATCAAGTGAATTCTTAAAACACCTTTATAATTGAAATGGGGCAGTTTTTGACGAAGATATGGCCATTTATTTCAAGGTTGACCCTATTTAATGTTTGGCTTATATTTTCTATTAATCGAAGAATATCCCTTAATATCTTTCTTAGATGAGTCGGAAGTCGAATTATTTTCATGCAGTTTTATTCCAAAGATCGAGTGAATTCTAAAAACACCTTTATAATTGAAATGGGGTAATTTTAGACGAAGATATGGCCATTTATTTCAAGGTTGACCCTATTTAATGTTTGGCTTATATTTTCTATTAATCGAAGAATATCCCTTAATACCTTTCTAAGATGAGCCGGAAGTCAAATTATTTGAATGCAGTTTTGTTTCAAAGATCGAGCGAATTTTAAAAACACCTTTATAATTGAAATGGGGCAATTTTTGACGAAAATATGGCCATTTATTTCAAGGTAGACCCTATTTAATGCTTTCCATATATTTTCTATTTATCGAAGAATATCCCTTAATATCTTTCTTAGATGAGTCGGAAGTCAAATTATTTTAATGCAGTTTTGTTTCAAAGATCAAGTGAATTCTAACAACACCTTTATAATTGAAATGGAGCAATTTTTGACGAAGATATGGCCATTTATTTCAAGGTAGACCCTACTTAATACTTTCCATATATTTTCTATTTATCGAAGAATATCCCTTAATATCTTTCTTAGATGAGTCGGAAGTCAAATTATTTTAATGCAGTTTTGTTTCAAAGATCAAGTGAATTCTTAAAACACCTTTATAATTGAAATGGGGCAGTTTTTGACGAAGATATGGCCATTTATTTCAAGGTTGACCCTATTTAATGTTTGGCTTATATTTTCTATTTATCGAAGAATATCCCTTAATATCTTTCTTAGATGAGTCGGAAGTCGAATTATTTTCATGCAGTTTTGTTTCAAATGTCGAGTGAATTGTAAAAACACCTTTATAATTGAAATGGGGCAATTTTTGACGAAGATATGGCTATTTATTTCAAGGTAGACCCTATTTAATGCTTTCCATATATTTTCTATTTATCGAAGAATATCCCTTAAGACCTTTCTTAGATGAGTCGGTAGTCAAATTATTTTAATGCAGTTTTGTTCCAAAGATCGAGCGAATTTTAAAAATTCCTTTATAATTGAAATGGAGCAATTTTTGACGAAGCTATGGCCATTTATTTCAAGGTTGACCCTATTTAATACTTTCCATATATTTTCTATTTATCGAAGAATATCCCTTAAGACCTTTCTTAGATGAGTCGGAAGTCAAATTATTTTAATGCAGTTTTGTTCCAAAGATTGAGTGAATTCTAAAAACACCTTTATAATTGAAATGGGGCAATTTTTGACGAAGATATGGCCATTTATTTCAAGGTAGAGCCTATTTAATGCTTTCCATATATTTTCTATTTATCGAAGAATATCCCTTAATATCTTACTTAGATGAGTCGGAAGTCGAACTATTTTAATGCAGTTTTGTTTCAAAGGTCGAGTGAATTGTAAAAACACCTTTATAATTGAAATGGGGCAATTTTTGACGAAGATATGGCTATTTATTTCAAGGTAGACCCTATTTAATGCTTTCCATATATTTTCTATTTATCGAAGAATATCCCTTAATATCTTTCTTAGATGAGTCGGTAGTCAAATTATTTTAATGCAGCTTTGTTCCAAAGATCGAGCGAATTTTAAAAACACCTTTATAATTGAAATGGAGCAATTTTTGACGAAGCTATGGCCATTTATTTCAAGGTTGACCCTATTTAATGTTTGGCTTATATTTTCTATTAATCGAAGAATATCCTTTAATATCTTTCTTAGATGAGTCGGAAGTCAAATTATTTTAATGCAGTTTTGTTCCAAAGATCAAGCAAATTTAAAAACGCCTTTATAATTGAAATGGGGCAATTTTTGATGAAGATTTGACCATTTATTTCAAGGTAGACCCTATTTAATGCTTTCCATATATTTTCTATTTATCGAAGAATATCCCTTAATATCTTTCTTAGATGAGTCGGAAGTCGAATTATTTTAATACAGTTTTGTTTCAAAGGTCGAGTGAAATGTAAAAACACCTTTATAATTGAAATGGGGCAATTTTTGACGAAGATATGGCCATTTATTTCAAGGTAGACCCTATTCAATGCTTTCCATATATTTTATATTTATCGAAGAATATCCCTTAATACCTTTCTAAGATGAGTCGGAAGTCAAATTATTTTAATGCAGTTTTGTTCGAAAGATCGAGTGAATTCTAAAAACACCTTTATAATTGAAATGGGGCAATTTTTGACGAAGATATGGCCATTTATTTCAAGGTAGACCCTATTTAATGCTTTCCATATATTTTCTATTTATCGAAGAATATCCCTTAATATCTTTCTTAGATGAGTCGGAAGTCAAATTATTTTAATGCAGTTTTGTTCCAAAGATTGAGTGAATTCTAAAAACACCTTTATAATTGAAATGGGGCAATTTTTGACGAAGATATGGCCATTTATTTCAAGGTTGACCCTATTTAATGTTTGGCTTATATTTTCTATTAATCGACGAATATCCCTTAATATCTTTCTTAGATGAGTCGAAAGTCAAATTATTTTAATGCAGTTTTGTTCCAAAGATTGAGTGAATTCTAAAAACACCTTTATAATTGAAATGGGGCATTTTTTGACGAAGATATGGCCATTTATTTCAAGGTAGAGCCTATTTAATGCTTTCCATATATTTTCTATTTATCAAAGAATATCCCTTAATACCTTTCTTAGATGGGTCGGAAGTCAAATTATTTTAATGCAGTTTTGTTTCAAAGATCAAGTGAATTCTAACAACACCTTTATAATTGAAATGGAGCAATTTTTGACGAAGATATGGCCATTTATTTCAAGGTAGACCCTATTTAATGCTTTCCATATATTTTCTATTTATCGAAGAATATCCCTTAATATCTTTCTTAGATGAGTCGGAAGTCAAATTATTTTAATGCAGTTTTGTTTCATAGATTGAGCGAATTCTAAAAACACCCTTATAATTGAAATGGAGCAATTTTTGACGAAGATATGGCCATTTATTTCAAGGTAGACCCTACTTAATACTTTCCATATATTTTCTATTTATCGAAGAATATCCCTTAAGACCTTTCTTAGATGAGTCGGAAGTCAAATTATTTTAATGCAGTTTTGTTCCAAAGATTGAGTGAATTCTAAAAACACCTTTATAATTGAAATGGAGCAATTTTTGACGAAGATATGGCCATTTATTTCAAGGTAGAGCCCATTTAATGCTTTCCATTTATTTTCTATTTATCGAAGAATATCCCTTAATATCTTTCTTAGATGAGTCGGAAGTCGAATTATTTTAATGCAGTTTTGTTTCAAAGGTCGAGTGAATTGTAAAAACACCTTTATAATTGAAATGGGGCAATTTTTGACGAAGATATGGCTATTTATTTCAAGGTAGACCTTATTTAATGCTTTCCATATATTTTCTATTTATCGAAGAATATCCCTTAATACCTTTCTTAGATGGGTCGGAAGTCAAATTATTTTAATGCAGTTTTGTTTCAAAGATCAAGTGAATTCTAACAACACCTTTATAATTGAAATGGAGCAATTTTTGACGAAGATATGGCCATTTATTTCAAGGTAGACCCTATTTAATGCTTTCCATATATTTTCTATTTATCGAAGAATATCCCTTAATATCTTTCTTAGATGAGTCGGAAGTCAAATTATTTTAATGCAGTTTTGTTTCAAAGATTGAGTGAATTCTAAAAACACCCTTATAATTGAAATGGAGCAATTTTTGACGAAGATATGGCCATTTATTTCAAGGTAGACCCTACTTAATACTTTCCATATATTTTCTATTTATCGAAGAATATCCCTTAAGACCTTTCTTAGATGAGTCGGAAGTCAAATTATTTTAATGCAGTTTTGTTCCAAAGATTGAGTGAATTCTAAAAACACCTTTATAATTGAAATGGAGCAATTTTTGACGAAGATATGGCCATTTATTTCAAGGTTGACCCTATTTAATGCTTTCCATTTATTTTCTATTTATCGAAGAATATCCCTTAATATCTTTCTTAGATGAGTCGGAAGTCGAATTATTTTAATGCAGTTTTGTTTCAAAGGTCGAGTGAATTGTAAAAACACCTTTATAATTGAAATGGGGCAATTTTTGACGAAGATATGGCTATTTATTTCAAAGTAGACCCTATTTAATGCTTTCCATATATTTTCTATTTATCGAAGAATATCCCTTAATATCTTTCTTAGATGAGTCGGTAGTCAAATTATTTTAATGCAGCTTTGTTCCAAAGATCGAGCGAATTTTAAAAACACCTTTATAATTGAAATGGAGCAATTTTTGACGAAGCTATGGCCATTTATTTCAAGGTTGACCCTATTTAATGTTTGGCTTATATTTTCTATTAATCGAAGAATATCCCTTAATATCTTTCTTAGATGAGTCGGAAGTCAAATTATTTTAATGCAGTTTTGTTCCAAAGATCAAGCAAATTTAAAAACGCCTTTATAATTGAAATGGGGCAATTTTTGATGAAGATTTGACCATTTATTTCAAGGTAGACCCTATTTAATGCTTTCCATATATTTTCTATTTATCGAAGAATATCCCTTAAGACCTTTCTTAGATGAGTCGGAAGTCAAATTATTTTAATGCAGTTTTGTTCCAAAGATTGAGTGAATTCTAAAAACACCTTTATAATTGAAATGGAGCAATTTTTGACGAAGATATGGCCATTTATTTCAAGGTAGAGCCTATTTAATGCTTTCCATTTATTTTCTATTTATCGAAGAATATCCCTTAATATCTTTCTTAGATGAGTCGGAAGTCGAATTATTTTAATGCAGTTTTGTTCCAAAGATTGAGTGAATTCTAAAAACACCTTTATAATTGAAATGGAGCAATTTTTGACGAAGATATGGCCATTTATTTCAAGGTAGACCCTACTTAATACTTTCCATATATTTTCTATTTATCGAAGAATATCCCTTAAGACCTTTCTTAGATGAGTCGGAAGTCAAATTATTTTAATGCAGTTTTGTTCCAAAGGTTGAGTGAATTCTAAAAACACCTTTATAATTGAAATGGAGCAATTTTTGACGAAGATATGGCCATTTATTTCAAGGTAGAGCCTATTTAATGCTTTCCATATATTTTCTATTTATCGAAGAATATCCCTTAATATCTTTCTTAGATGAGTCGGAAGTCAAATTATTTTAATGCAGTTTTGTTTCAAATATCGAGTGAATTCTTAAAACACCTTTATAATTGAAATGGGGCAATTTCGGACGAAGATATGGCCATTTATTTCAAGGTTGACCCTATTTAATTTTTGGCTTATATTTTCTATTAATCGAAGAATATCCCTTAATATCTTTCTTAGATGAGTCGGAAGTCAAATTATTTTAATGCAGTTTTGTTCCAAAGATCGAGTAAATTCTTAAAACACCTTTATAATTGAAATGGGGCAGTTTTTGACGAAGATATGGCCATTTATTTCAAGGTTGACCCTATTTAATGTTTGGCTTATATTTTCTATTAATCGAAGAATATCCCTTAATATCTTTCTTAGATGAGTCGGAAGTCGAATTATTTTAATACAGTTTTGTTTCAAAGGTCGAGTGAAATGTAAAAACACCTTTATAATTGAAATGGGGCAATTTTTGACGAAGATATGACCATTTATTTCAAGGTAGACCCTATTCAATGCTTTCCATATATTTTCTATTTATCGAAGAATATCCCTAACACCTTTCTAAGATGAGTCGGAAGTCAAATTATTTTAATGCAGTTTTGTTTCAAAGATCGAGTGAATTCTAAAAACACCTTTATAATTGAAATGGGGCAATTTTTGACGAAGATATGGCCATTTATTTCAAGGTAGACCCTATTTAATGCTTTCCATATATTTTCTATTTATCGAAGAATATCCCTTAATATCTTTCTTAGATGAGTCGGAAGTCAAATTATTTTAATGCAGTTTTGTTCCAAAGATTGAGTGAATTCTAAAAACACCTTTATAATTGAAATGGGGCAATTTTTGACGAAGATATGGCCATTTATTTCAAGGTTGACCCTATTCAATGTTTGCCTTATATTTTCTATTAATCGAAGAATATCCCTTAATATCTCTCTTAGATGGGTCAGAAGTCAAATTATTTTAATGCAGTTTTGTTCGAAAGATCGAGTGAATTCTAAAAACACCTTTATAATTGAAATGGGGCAATTTTTGACGAAGATATGGCCATTTATTTCAAGGTAGACCTTATTTAATGCTTTCCATATATTTTCTATTTATCGAAGAATATCCCTTAATACCATTCTAAGATGAGTCGGTAGTCAAATTATTTTAATGCAGTTTTGTTCCAAAGATCGAGCCAATTTTAAAAACACCTTTATAATTGAAATGGGGCAATTTTTGACGAAGATATGGCCTTTTATTTCTAGGTAGAGCCTATTTAATGCTTTCCATATATTTTCTATTTATCGAAGAATATCCCTTAATATCTTTCTTAGATGAGTTGGAAGTCAAATTATTTTAATGCAGTTTTGTTCCAAAGATCGAGTGAATTTTAAAAACACCTTTATAATTGAAATGGGGCAATTTTTGACGAAGATATAGCCTTTTATTTCTAAGTAGAGCCTATTTAATGCTTTCCATATATTTTCTATTTATCGAAGAATATCCCTTAATATCTTTCTTAGATGAGTCGGAAGTCAAATTATTTTAATGCAGTTTTGTTCCAAAGATCGATTGAATTCTTAAAACACCTTTATAATTGAAATGGGGCAGTTTTTGACGAAGATATGGCCATTTATTTCAAGGTTGACCCTGTTTAATGTTTGGCTTATATTTTCTATTAATCGAAGAATATCCCTTAATATCATTCTTAGATGAGACGGAAGTCGAATTGTTTTAATGCAGTTTTGTTTCAAAGGTCGAGTGAATTCTTAAAACACCTTTATAATTGAAATGGGGCAGTTTTTGACGAAGATATGGCCATTTATTTCAAGGTTGACCCTGTTTAATGTTTGGCTTATATTTTCTATTAATCGAAGAATATCCCTTAATACCTTTCTAAGATGAGCCGGAAGTCAAATTATTTTAATGCAATTTTGTTCCAAAGATCGAGTGAATTCTAAAAACACCTTTATAATTGAAATGGGGCAATTTTGGACAAAGATATGGCCATTTATTTCAAGGTTGACCCTATTCAATGTTTGCCTTATATTTTCTATTAATCGAAGAATATCCCTTAATATCTTTCTTAGATGAGTCAGAAGTCAAATTATTTTAATGCAGCTTTGTTCCAAAGATCGAGCGAATTTTAAAAACACCTTTATAATTGAAATGGAGCAATTTTGACGAAGCTATGGCCATTTATTTCAAGGTTGACCCTATTTAATGTTTGGCTTATATTTTCTATTAATCGAAGAATATCCCTTTAATATCTTTCTTAGATGAGTCGGAAGTCAAATTATTTTAATGCAGTTTTGTTCCAAAGATCGAGTGAATTCTAAAAACACCTTTATAATTGAAATGGGTCAATTTTTGACGAAGCTGTGGCCATTTATTTCAAGGTTGACCCTATTTAATGTTTGGCTTATATTTTCTATTAATCGAAGAATATCCCTTAATATCTTTCTTAGATGAGTCGGAAGTCAAATTATTTTAATGCAGTTTTGTTCCAAAGATCAAGTGAATTCTAAAAACACCTTTATAATTGAAATGGGGCAGTTTTTGACGAAGATATGGCCATTTATTTCAAGGTTGACCCTATTTAATGTTTGTCTTATATTTTCTATTAATCGAAGAATATCCCTTAATATCTTTCTTAGATGAGTCGGAAGTCAAATTATTTTAATGCAATTTTGTTCCAAAGATCAAGCAAATTTAAAAACGCCTTTATAATTGAAATGGGGCAATTTTTGATGAAGATTTGACCATTTATTTCAAGGTAGACCCTATTTAATGCTTTCCATATATTTTCTATTTATCGAAGAATATCCCTTAATATATTTCTTAGATGAGTCGGAAGTGAAATTATTTTAATGCAGTTTTGTTCCAAAGATTGAGTGAATTCTAAAAACACCTTTATAATTGAAATGGAGCAATTTTTGACGAAGATATGGCCATTTATTTCAAGGTAGACCCTACTTAATACTTTCCATATATTTTCTATTTATCGAAGAATATCCCTTAAGACCTTTCTTAGATGAGTCGGAAGTCAAATTATTTTAATGCAGTTTTGTTCCAAAGATTGAGTGAATTCTAAAAACACCTTTATAATTGAAATGGAGCAATTTTTGACAAAGATATGGCCATTTATTTCAAGGTAGAGCCTATTTAATGCTTTCCATTTATTTTCTATTTATCGAAGAATATCCCTTAATATCTTTCTTAGATGAGTCGGAAGTCGAATTATTTTAATGCAGTTTTGTTTCAAAGGTCGAGTGAATTGTAAAAACACCTTTATAATTGAAATGGGGCAATTTTTGACGAAGATATGGCTATTTATTTCAAGGTAGACCCTATTTAATGCTTTCCATATATTTTCTATTTATCGAGAATATCCCTTAATATCTTTCTTAGATGAGTCAGAAGTCAAATTATTTTAATGCAGCTTTGTTCCAAAGATCGAGCGAATTTTAAAAACACCTTTATAATTGAAATGGAGCAATTTTGACGAAGCTATGGCCATTTATTTCAAGGTTGACCCTATTTAATGTTTGGCTTATATTTTCTATTAATCGAAGAATATCCCTTTAATATCTTTCTTAGATGAGTCGGAAGTCAAATTATTTTAATGCAGTTTTGTTCCAAAGATTGAGTGAATTCTAAAAACACCTTTATAATTGAAATGGAGCAATTTTTGACGAAGATATGGCCATTTATTTCAAGGTAGACCCTACTTAATACTTTCCATTTATTTTCTATTTATCGAAGAATATCCCTTAATATCTTTCTTAGATGAGTCGGAAGTCGATTTATTTTAATGCAGTTTTGTTTCAAAGGTCGAGTGAATTGTAAAAACACCTTTATAATTGAAATGGGGCAATTTTTGACGAAGATATGGCTATTTATTTCAAGGTAGACCCTATTTAATGCTTTCCATATATTTTCTATTTATCGAGAATATCCCTTAATATCTTTCTTAGATGAGTCGGTAGTCAAATTATTTTAATGCAGCTTTGTTCCAAAGATCGAGCGAATTTTAAAAACACCTTTATAATTGAAATGGAGCAATTTTTGACGAAGCTATGGCCATTTATTTCAAGGTTGACCCTATTTAATGTTTGGCTTATATTTTCTATTAATCGAAGAATATCCCTTAATATCTTTCTTAGATGAGTCGGAAGTCAAATTATTTTAATGCAGTTTTGTTCCAAAGATCAAGCAAATTTAAAAACGCCTTTATAATTGAAATGGGGCAATTTTTGATGAAGATTTGACCATTTATTTCAAGGTAGACCCTATTTAATGCTTTCCATATATTTTCTATTTATCGAAGAATATCCCTTAATATCTTTCTTAGATGAGTCGGAAGTCAAATTATTTTAATGCAGTTTTGTTCCAAAGATTGAGTGAATTCTAAAAACACCTTTATAATTGAAATGGAGCAATTTTTGACGAAGATATGGCCATTTATTTCAAGGTAGACCCTACTTAATACTTTCCATATATTTTCTATTTATCGAAGAATATCCCTTAAGACCTTTCTTAGATGAGTCGGAAGTCAAATTATTTTAATGCAGTTTTGTTCCAAAGATTGAGTGAATTCTAAAAACACCTTTATAATTGAAATGGAGCAATTTTTGACGAAGATATGGCCATTTATTTCAAGGTTGACCCTATTTAATGCTTTCCATATATTTTCTATTTATCGAAGAATATCCCTTAATATCTTTCTTAGATGAGTCGGAAGTCAAATTATTTTAATGCAGTTTTGTTTCAAAGATCGAGTAAATTCTTAAAACACCTTTATAATTGAATTGGGGCAGTTTTCGACGAAGATATGGCCATTTATTTCAAGGTTGACCCTATTTAATGTTTGGCTTATATTTTCTATTAATCGAAGAATATCCCTTAATATCTTTCTTAGATGAGTCGGAAGTCGAATTATTTTAATACAGTTTTGTTTCAAAGGTCGAGTGAAATGTAAAAACACCTTTATAATTGAAATGGGGCAATTTTTGACGAAGATATGGCCATTTATTTCAAGGTAGACCCTATTCAATGCTTTCCATATATTTTCTATTTATCGAAGAATATCCCTTAATACCTTTCTAAGATGAGTCGGAAGTCAAATTATTTTAATGCAGTTTTGTTCGAAAGATCGAGTGAATTCTAAAAACACCTTTATAATTGAAATGGGGCAATTTTTGACGAAGATATGGCCGTTTATTTCAAGGTAGACCCTATTTAATGCTTTCCATATATTTTCTATTTATCGAAGAATATCCCTTAATATCTTTCTTAGATGAGTCGGAAGTCAAATTATTTTAATGCAGTTTTGTTCCAAAGATTGAGTGAATTCTAAAAACACCTTTATAATTGAAATGGGGCAATTTTTGACGAAGATATGGCCATTTATTTCAAGGTTGACCCTATTCAATGTTTGCCTTATATTTTCTATTAATCGAGGAATATCCCTTAATATCTTTCTTAGATGAGTCAGAAGTCAAATTATTTTAATGCAGTTTTGTTTCAAAGATCGAGTGAATTTTCAAAACACCTTTATAATTGAAATGGGGCAATTTTTGACGAAGATATGGCCATTTATTTCAAGGTAGACCTTATTTAATGCTTTCCATATATTTTCTATTTATCGAAGAATATCCCTTAATACCATTCTAAGATGAGTCGGTAGTCAAATTATTTTAATGCAGTTTTGTTCCAAAGATCGAGCCAATTTTAAAAACACCTTTATAATTGAAATGGGGCAATTTTTGACGAAGATATGGCCATTTATTTCTAGGTAGACCCTATTTAATGCTTTCCATATATTCTTCTATTGATCAATAAGTATGCCCTTAATACCTTTCGGAGATGACTTGGAAGTCAAATTATTTTAATGCAGTTTTGTTCCAAAGATCGAGTGAATTTTAAAAACACCTTTATAATTGAAATGGGGCAATTTTTGACGAAGATATAGCCTTTTATTTCTATGTAGAGCCTATTTAATGCTTTCCATACATTTTCTATTTATCGAAGAATATCCCTTAATATCTTTCTTAGATGAGTCGCAAGTCAAATTATTTTAATGCAGTTTTGTTCCAAAGATCGATTGAATTCTTAAAACACCTTTATAATTGAAATGGGGCAGTTTTTGACGAAGATATGGCCATTTATTTCAAGGTTGACCCTATTTAATGTTTGGCTTATATTTTCTATTAATCGAAGAATATCCCTTAATATCTTTCTTAGATGAGTCGGAAGTCGAATTATTTTAATACAGTTTTGTTTCAAAGGTCGAGTGAAATGTAAAAACACCTTTATAATTGAAATGGGGCAATTTTTGACGAAGATATGGCCATTTATTTCAAGGTAGACCCTATTCAATGCTTTCCATATATTTTCTATTAATCGAAGAATATCCCTTAATACCTTTCTAAGATGAGTCGGAAGTCAAATTATTTTAATGCAGTTTTGTTCGAAAGATCGAGTGAATTCTAAAAACACCTTTATAATTGAAATGGGGCAATTTTGGACAAAGATATGGCCATTTATTTCAAGGTTGACCCAATTTAATGTTTGCCTTATATTTTCTATTAATCGAAGAATATCCCTTAATATCTTTCTTAGTTGAGTCGGAAGTCAAATTATTTTAATGCAGTTTTGTTCCAAAGATCGAGTGAATTCTTAAAACACCTTTATAATTGAAATGGGGCAGTTTTTGACGAAGATATGGCCATTTATTTCAAGGTTGACCCTATTTAATGTTTGGCTTATATTTTCTATTAATCGAAGAATATCCCTTAATATCTTTCTTAGATGAGTCGGAAGTCAAATTATTTTAATGCAATTTTGTTCCAAAGATCGAGTGAATTCTAAAAACACCTTTATAATTGAAATGGGGCAATTTTTGACGAAGATATGGCCATTTATTTCAAGGTTGACCCAATTTAATGTTTGCCTTATATTTTCTATTAATCGAAGAATATCCCTTAATATCTTTCTTAGTTGAGTCGGAAGTCAAATTATTTTAATGCAGTTTTGTTCCAAAGATTGAGTGAATTCTAAAAACACCTTTATAATTGAAATGGGGCAATTTTTGACGAAGATATGGCCATTTATTTCAAGTTAGACACTATTTAATGCTTTCAATATATTTTCTATTTATCGAAGAATATCCCTTAATACCTTTCTTAGATGAGTCGGAAGTCAAATTATTTTAATGCAGTTTTGTTCCAAAGATCAAGTGAATTCTAAAAATACCTTTATTATTGAAATGGGGTAATTTTAGACGAAGATATGGCCATTTATTTCAAGGTTGACCCTGTTTAATATTTGGCTTATATTTTCTATTTATCGAAGAATATCCCTTAATACCTTTCTAAGATGAGCCGGAAGTCAAATTATTTGAATGCAGTTTTGTTCCAAAGATCAAGCGAATTTTAAAAACACCTTTATAATTGAAATGGGGCAATTTTTGACGAAGATATGGCCATTTATTTCAAGGTAGACCCTATTTAATACTTTCCATATATTTTCTATTTATCGAAGAATATCCCTTAATACCTTTCTTAGATGAGTCGCAAGTCAAATTATTTTAATGCAGTTTTGTTTCAAAGATTGAGTGAATTCTAAAAACACCTTTATAATTGAAATGGGGCAATTTTTGACGAAGATATGGCCATTTATTTCAAGGTAGAGCCTATTTAATGCTTTCCATATATTTTCTATTAATCGAAGAATATCCCTTAATATCTTTCTTAGATGAGTCGGAAGTCGAATTATTTTAATGCAGTTTTGTTTCAAAGGTCGAGTGAATTCTAAAAACACCTTTATTATTTAAATGGGGTAGTTTTAGACGAAGATATGGCCATTTATTTCAAGGTTGACCCTATTTAATGTTTGGCTTATATTTTCTATTAATCGAAGAATATCCCTTAATACCTTTCTAAGATGAGTCGAAAGTCAAATTATTTTAATGAAATTTTGTTCCAAAGATCGAGTGAATTCTAAAAACACCTTTATAATTGAAATGGGGCAATTTTGGACAAAGATATGGCCATTTATTTCAAGGTAGACCCTACTTAATACTTTCCATATATTTTCTATTTATCGAAGAATATCCCTTAATACCTTTCTAAGATGAGTCGGAAGTCAAATTATTTTAATGCAATTTTGTTCAAAAGATCGAGTGAATTCTAAAAACACCTTTATTATTGAAATGGGGTAATTTTAGACGAAGATATGGCCATTTATTTCAAGGTTGACCCTATTTAATGTTTGGCTTATATTTTCTATTAATCGAAGAATATCCCTTAATACCTCTTTAAGATGAGTCGGAAGTCAAATTATTTTAAAGCAATTTTGTTCCAAAGATCAAGTGAATTCTAAAAACACCTTTATAATTGAAATGGGGCAATTTTTGACGAAGATATGGCCATTTATTTCAAGGTAGACCCTATTTAATGTTTGGCTTATATTTTCTATTAATCGAAGAATATCCCTTAATACCTTTCTAAGATGAGTCGGAAGTCAAATTATTTTAATGCAATTTTGTTCCAAAGATCGAGTGAATTCTGAAAACACCTTTATAATTGAAATGGGGCAATTTTAGACGAAGATATGGCCATTTATTTCAAGGTAGACCCTATTTAATGCTTTCCATATACTTTCTATTTATCGAAGAATATCCCTTAATATCTTTCTTAGATGAGTCGGAAGTCAAATTATTTTAATGCAGTTTTGTTCCAAAGATCGAGTGAATTCTAAAAACACCTTTATTATTGAAATGGGGCAATTTTTGACGAAGATATGGCCATTTATTTCAAGGTAGACCCTATTAAATGCTTTCCATATATTTTCTATTTATCGAAGAATATCCCTTAATATCTTTCTTAGATGAGTCGGAAGTCAAACTATTTTAATGCAGTTTTGTTCCAAAGATCGAGTGAATTCTTAAAACGCCTTTATTATTGAAATGGGGCAATTTTTGACGAAGATATGGCCATTTATTTCAAGGTAGACCCTATTTAATGCTTTCAATATATTTTCTATTTATCGAAGAATATCCCTTAATACCTTTCTTAGATGAGTCGCAAGTCAAATTATTTTAATGCAGTTTTGTTTCAAAGATTGAGTGAATTCTAAAAACGCCTTTATAATTGAAATGGGGCAATTTTTGACGAAGATATGGCCATTTATTTCAAGGTAGAGCCTATTTAATGCTTTACATATATTTTCTATTAATCGAAGAATATCCCTTAATATCTTTCTTAGATGAGTCGGAAGTCGAATTATTTTAATGCAGTTTTGTTTCAAAGGTCGAGTGAATTCTAAAAACACCTTTATAATTGAAATGGGGCAATTTTTGACGAAGATATGGCCATTTATTTCAAGGTAGACCCTATTTAATGCTTTCCATATACTTTCTATTTATCGAAGAATATCCCTTAATATCTTTCTTAGATGAGTCGGAAGTCAAATTATTTTAATGCAGTTTTGTTCCAAAGATCGAGTGAATTCTAAAAACACCTTTATTATTGAAATGGGGTAATTTTAGACGAAGATATGGCCATTTATTTCAAGGTTGACCCTATTTAATGTTTGGCTTATATTTTCTATTAATCGAAGAATATCCCTTAATACCTTTCTAAGATGAGTCGAATGTCAAATTATTTTAATGCAATTTTGTTCCAAAGATCGAGTGAATTCTAAAAAACACCTTTATAATTGAAATGGGGCAATTTTTGACAAAGATATGGCCATTTATTTCAAGGTAGACCCTACTTAATACTTTCCATATATTTTCTATTTATCGAAGAATATCCCTTAATACCTTTCTAAGATGAGTCGTAAGTCAAATTATTTTAATGCAATTTTGTTCCAAAGATCGAGTGAATTCTAAAAACACCTTTATAATTGAAATGGGGCAATTTTTGACGAAGATATAGCCATTTATTTCAAGGTAGACCCTATTTAATACTTTCCATATATTTTCTATTTATCGAAGAATATCCCTTAATATCTTTCTTAGATAAGTCGGAAGTCAAACTATTTTAATGCAGTTTTGTTCCAAAGATCGAGTGAATTCTGAAAACACCTTTATAATTGAAATGGGGCAATTTTTGACGAAGATATAGACATTTATTTCAAGGTAGAGCCTATTTAATGCTTTCCATATATTTTCTATTTATCGAAGAATATCCCTTAATATCTTTTTTAGATGAGTCGGAAGTCAAATTATTTTAATGCAGTTTTGTTCCAAAAATCGAGTGAATTCTAAAAACACCTTTATAATTGAAATGGGGCAATTTTTGACGAAGATATGGCCATTTATTTCAAGGTTGATCCTATTTAATGTTTGGCTTATATTTTCTATTAATCGAAGAATATCCCTTAATACCTTTCTAAGATGAGTCGGAAGTCAAATTATTTTAATGCAGTTTTGTTCCAAAGATCGAGTGAATTCTGAAAACACCTTTATAATTGAAATGGGGCAATTTTTGACGAAGATATAGCCATTTATTTCAAGGTAGAGCCTATTTAATGCTTTCCATATATTTTCTATTTATCGAAGAATATCCCTTAATACCTTTCTTAGATGAGTCGCAAGTCAAATTATTTTAATGCAGTTTTGTTTCAAAGATTGAGTGAATTCTAAAAACGCCTTTATAATTGAAATGGGGCAATTTTTGACGAAGATATGGCCATTTATTTCAAGGTAGAGCCTATTTAATGCTTTCCATATATTTTCTATTTATCGAAGAATATCCCTTAATATCTTTCTTAGATGAGTCGGAAGTCAAATTATTTTAATGCAGTTTTGTTCCAAAGATCGAGTGAATTCTAAAAACACCTTTATTATAGAAATGGGGCAATTTTTGACGAAGATATGGCCATTTATTTCAAGGTAGAGCCTATTTAATGCTTTCCATATACTTTCTATTTATCGAAGAATATCCCTTAATATCTTTCTTAGATGAGTCGGAAGTCAAATTATTTTAATGCAGTTTTGTTCCAAAGATCGAGTGAATTCTAAAAACACCTTTATTATTGAAATGGGGTAATTTTAGACGAAGATATGGCCATTTATTTCAAGGTTGACCCTATTTAATGTTTGGCTTATATTTTCTATTAATCGAAGAATATCCCTTAATACCTTTCTAAGATGAGTCGGAAGTCAAATTATTTTAATGCAATTTTGTTCCAAAGATCGAGTGAATTCTAAAAACACCTTTATAATTGAAATGGGGCAATTTTTGACAAAGATATGGCCATTTATTTCAAGGTAGACCCTACTTAATACTTTCCATATATTTTCTATTTATCGAAGAATATCCCTTAATACCTTTCTAAGATGAGTCGTAAGTCAAATTATTTTAATGCAATTTTGTTCCAAAGATCGAGTGAATTCTAAAAACACCTTTATAATTGAAATGGGGCAATTTTTGACGAAGATATAGCCATTTATTTCAAGGTAGACCCTATTTAATACTTTCCATATATTTTCTATTTATCGAAGAATATCCCTTAATATCTTTCTTAGATAAGTCGGAAGTCAAACTATTTTAATGCAGTTTTGTTCCAAAGATCGAGTGAATTCTGAAAACACCTTTATAATTGAAATGGGGCAATTTTTGACGAAGATATAGCCATTTATTTCAAGGTAGAGCCTATTTAATGCTTTCCATATATTTTCTATTTATCGAAGAATATCCCTTAATATCTTTTTTAGATGAGTCGGAAGTCAAATTATTTTAATGCAGTTTTGTTCCAAAAATCGAGTGAATTCTAAAAACACCTTTATAATTGAAATGGGGCAATTTTTGACGAAGATATGGCCATTTATTTCAAGGTTGATCCTATTTAATGTTTGGCTTATATTTTCTATTAATCGAAGAATATCCCTTAATACCTTTCTAAGATGAGTCGGAAGTCAAATTATTTTAATGCAGTTTTGTTCCAAAGATCGAGTGAATTCTAAAAACACCTTTATAATTGAAATGGGGCAATTTTTGACGAAGATATAGCCATTTATTTCAAGGTAGAGCCTATTTAATGCTTTCCATATATTTTCTATTTATCGAAGAATATCCCTTAATATCTTTCTTAGATGAGTCGGAAGTCAAATTATTTTAATGCATTTTTGTTTCAAAGATCGAGTGAATTCTTAAAACACCTTTATAATTGAAATGGGGCAGTTTTTGACGAAGATATGGCCATTTATTTCAAGGTTGACCCTATTTAATGTTTGGCTTATATTTTCTATTAATCGAAGAATATCCCTTAATACCTTTCTAAGATGAGTCGGAAGTCAAATTATTTTAATGCAATTTTGTTCCAAAGATCGAGTGAATTCTGAAAACACCTTTATAATTGAAATGGGGCAATTTTTGACAAAGATATGGCCATTTATTTCAAGGTAGACCCTACTTAATACTATCCATATATTTTCTATTTATCGAAGAATATCCCTTAATACCTTTCTAAGATGAGTCTGTAGTCAAATTATTTTAATGCAGTTTTGTTCCAAAGATCGGGCAAATTTTAAAAACAACTTTATAATTGAAATGGGGCAATTTTTGACGAAGATATGGCCATTTATTTCAAGGTAGACCCAATTTAATGCTTTCAATATATTTTCTATTTATCGAAGAATATCCCTTAATACCTTTCTTAGATGAGTCGGAAGTCAAATTATTTTAATGCAGTTTTATTTCAAAGATTGAGTGAATTCTAAAAACACCTTTATAATTGAAATGGGGCAATTTTTGACGAAGATATGGCCATTTATTTCAAGGTAGACCCTATTTAATGCTTTCCATATATTTTCTATTTATCGAAGAATATCCCTTAATATCTTTCTTAGATGAGTCGCAAGTCGAATTATTTTAATGCAGTTTTGTTTCAAAGATCGAGCGAATTCTGGAAACATCTTTATAATTGAAATGCGGCATTTTTGACGAAGATATGGCCATTTATTTCAAGGTTGATCCTATTTAATGTTTGGCTTATATTTTCTATTAATCGAAGAATATCCCTTAATATCTTTCTTAGATGAGTCGGAAGTCAAATTATTTTAATGCAGTTTTGTTCCAAAGATCGAGTGAATTCTAAAAACACCTTTATAATTGAAATGGGGCAATTTTTGACGAAGATATGGCCATTTATTTCAAGTAGACCCTATTTAATACTTTCCATATATTTTCTGTTAATCAAAGAATATCCCTTAAGATCTTTCTTAGATGAGTCGGAAGTCAAATTATTTTAACGCAGTTTTGTTCCAAAGATCGAGTGAATTCTAAAAACACCTTTATAATTGAAATGGGGCAATTTTTGACGAAGATATGGCCATTTATTTCAAGGTTGACCCTATTTAATGCATTCCATATATTTTCTATTTATCGAAGAATATCCCTTAATATCTTTCTTAGATAAGTCGGAAGTCAAATTATTTTAATGCAGTTTTGTTCCAAAGATCGAGTGAATTCTGAAAACACCTTTATAATTGAAATGGGGCAATTTTTGACGAAGATATAGCCATTTATTTCAAGGTAGAGCCTATTTAATGCTTTCCATATATTTTCTATTTATCGAAGAATATCCCTTAATATCTTTCTTAGATGAGTCGGAAGTCAAATTATTTTAATGCAGTTTTGTTCCAAAAATCGAGTGAATTCTAAAAACACCTTTATAATTGAAATGGGGCAATTTTTGACGAAGATATGGCCATTTATTTAAAGGTTGACCCTATTTAATGTTCGGCTTATATTTTCTATTAATCGAAGAATATCCCTTAATACCTTTCTAAGATGAGTCGGAAGTCAAATTATTTTAATGCAATTTTGTTCCAAAGATCGAGTGAATTCTTAAAACACGTTTATAATTGAAATGGGGCAATTTTTGACAAAGATATGGCCATTTATTTCAAGGTAGAGCCTACTTAATACTTTCCATATATTTTCTATTTATCGAAGAATATCCCTTAATACCTTTCTAAGATGAGTCGAAAGTCAAATTATTTTAATGCAGTTTTGTTTCAAAGATCGAGTGAATTCTAAAAACACCTTTATAAATGAAATGTGGCAATTTTTGACAAAGATATGGCCATTTATTTCAAGGTAGAGCCTACTTAATACTTTCCATATATTTTCTATTTATCGAAGAATATCCCTTAATATCTTTTTTAGATGAGTCGGAAGTCAAATTATTTTAATGCAATTTTGTTCCAAAGATCGAGTGAATTCTAAAAACACCTTTATTATTGAAATGGGGTAATTTTAGACGAAGATATGGCCATTTATTTCAAGGTTGACCCTATTTAATGTTTGGCTTATATTTTTTATTAATCGAACAATATCCCTTAATACCTTTCTAAGATGAGTCGGAAGTCAAATAATTTTAATGCAGTTTTGTTTCAAAGGTCGAGCGAATTCTAAAAACACCTTTATAATTGAAATGGGGCAATTTTTGACGAAGATATGGCCATTTATTTCAAGGTTGATCCTATTTAATGTTTGGCTTATATTTTCTATTTATCGAAGAATATCCCTTAATATCTTTCTAAGATGAGTCGGAAGTCAAATTATTTTAATGCATTTTTGTTCCAAAGATCGAGTGAATTCTGAAAACACCTTTATAATTGAAATGGGGCAATTTTTGACGAAGATAGGGCCATTTATTTCAAGGTAGAGCCTATTTAATGCTTTCCATATATTTTCTATTTATCGAAGAATATCCCTTAATATCTTTCTTAGATGAGTCGGAAGTCAAATTATTTTAATGCATTTTTGTTTCAAAAGATCGAGTGAATTCTTAAAACACCTTTATAATTGAAATGGGGCAAATTTTTGACGAAGATAATGGCCATTTATTTCAAGGTTGACCCTATTTAATGTTTGGCTTATATTTTCTATTAATCGAAGAATATCCCTTAATACCTTTCTAAGATGAGTCGGAAGTCAAATTATTTTAATGCAATTTTGTTCCAAAGATCGAGTGAATTCTGAAAACACCTTTATAATTGAAATGGGGCAATTTTTGACAAAGATATGGCCATTTATTTCAAGGTAGACCCTACTTAATACTTGCCATATATTTTCTATTTATCGAAGAATATCCCTTAATACCTTTCTAAGATGAGTCTGTAGTCAAATTATTTTAATGCAGTTTTGTTCCAAAGATCGGGCAAATTTTAAAAACAACTTTATAATTGAAATGGGGCAATTTTTGACGAAGATATGGCCATTTATTTCAAGGTAGACCCTATTTAATGCTTTCAATATATTTTCTATTTATCGAAGAATATCCCTTAATACCTTTTTTAGATGAGTCGGAAGTCAAATTATTTTAATGCAGTTTTGTTTCAAAGATTGAGTGAATTCTAAAAACACCTTTATAATTGAAATGGGGCAATTTTTGACGAAGATATGGCCATTTATTTCAAGGTAGACCCTATTTAATGCTTTCCATATATTTTCTATTTATCGAAGAATATCCCTTAATATCTTTCTTAGATGAGTCGGAAGTCAAATTATTTTAATGCAGTTTTGTTTCAAAGATCAAGTGAATTCTAAAAACACCTTTATAATTGAAATGGGGCATTTTTGACGAAGATATGGCCATTTATTTCAAGGTTGACCCTATTTAATGTTTGGCTTATATTTTCTATTAATCGAAGAATATCCCTTAATACCTTTCTAAGATGAGTCGGAAGTCAAATTATTTTAATGCAATTTTGTTCCAAAGATCGAGTGAATTCTAAAAACACCTTTATAATTGAAATGGGGCAATTTTTGACAAAGATATGGCCATTTATTTCAAGGTAGACCCTACTTAATACTATCCATATATTTTCTATTTATCGAAGAATATCCCTTAATACCTTTCTAAGATGAGTCTGTAGTCAAATTATTTTAATGCAGTTTTGTTCCAAAGATCGGGCAAATTTTAAAAACAACTTTATAATTGAAATGGGGCAATTTTTGACGAAGATATGGCCATTTATTTCAAGGTAGACCCTATTTAATGCTTTCAATATATTTTCTATTTATCGAAGAATATCCCTTAATACCTTTCTTAGATGAGTCGGAAGTCAAATTATTTTAATGCAGTTTTATTTCAAAGATTGAGTGAATTCTAAAAACACCTTTATAATTGAAATGGGGCAATTTTTGACGAAGATATGGCCATTTATTTCAAGGTAGACCCTATTTAATGCTTTCCATATATTTTCTATTTATCGAAGAATATCCCTTAATATCTTTCTTAGATGAGTCGGAAGTCAAATTATTTTAATGCAGTTTTGTTTCAAAGATCAAGTGAATTCTAAAAACACCTTTATAATTGAAATGCGGCATTTTTGACGAAGATATGGCCATTTATTTCAAGGTTGATCCTATTTAATGTTTGGCTTATATTTTCTATTAATCGAAGAATATCCCTTAATATCTTTCTTAGATGAGTCGGAAGTCAAATTATTTTAATGCAGTTTTGTTCCAAAGATCGAGTGAATTCTAAAAACACCTTTATAATTGAAATGAGGCAATTTTTGACGAAGATATGGCCATTTATTTCAAGTAGACCCTATTTAATACTTTCCATATATTTTCTGTTAATCAAAGAATATCCCTTAAGATCTTTCTTAGATGAGTCGGAAGTCAAATTATTTTAACGCAGTTTTGTTCCAAAGATCGAGTGAATTCTAAAAACACCTTTATAATTGAAATGGGGCAATTTTTGACGAAGATATGGCCATTTATTTCAAGGTTGACCCTATTTAATGCATTCCATATATTTTCTATTTATCGAAGAATATCCCTTAATATCTTTCTTAGATAAGTCGGAAGTCAAATTATTTTAATGCAGTTTTGTTCCAAAGATCGAGTGAATTCTGAAAACACCTTTATAATTGAAATGGGGCAATTTTTGACGAAGATATAGCCATTTATTTCAAGGTAGCGCCTATTTAATGCTTTCCATATATTTTCTATTTATCGAAGAATATCCCTTAATATCTTTCTTAGATGAGTCGGAAGTCAAATTATTTTAATGCAGTTTTGTTCCAAAAATCGAGTGAATTCTAAAAACACCTTTATAATTGAAATGGGGCAATTTTTGACAAAGATATGGCCATTTATTTCAAGGTAGACCCTATTTTATGTTCGGCTTATATTTTCTATTAATCGAAGAATATCCCTTAATACCTTTCTAAGATGAGTCGGAAGTCAAATTATTTTAATGCAATTTTGTTCCAAAGATCGAGTGAATTCTTAAAACACGTTTATAATTGAAATGGGGCAATTTTTGACAAAGATATGGCCATTTATTTCAAGGTAGACCCTATTTAATACTTTCCATATATTTTCTATTTATCGAAGAATATCCCTTAATATCTTTCTTAGATGAGTCGGAAGTCAAATTATTTTAATGCAGTTTTGTTTCAAAGATCGAGTGAATTCTAAAAACACCTTTATAAATCAAATGTGGCAATTTTTGACAAAGATATGGCCATTTATTTCAAGGTAGAGCCTACTTAATACTTTCCATATATTTTCTATTTATCGAAGAATATCCCTTAATACCTTTCTAAGATGAGTCGGAAGTCAAATTATTTTAATGCAAGTTTGTTCCAAAGATCGAGTGAATTCTAAAAACACCTTTATTATTGAAATGGGGTAATTTTAGACGAAGATATGGCCATTTATTTCAAGGTTGACCCTATTTACTGTTTGGCTTATATTTTCTATTAATCGAAGAATATCCCTTAATATCTTTCTTAGATGAGTCGGAAGTCAAATTATTTTAATGCAGTTTTGTTCCAAAGATTGAGTGAATTCTAAAAACACCTTTATAATTGAAATGGGGCAATTTTTGACGAAGATATGGCCATTTATTTCAAGGTTGACCCTATTTAATGTTTGGCTTATATTTTCTATTAATCGAAGAATATCCCTTAATACCTTTCTAAGATGGGTCGGAAGTCAAATTATTTTAATGCAGTTTTGTTTTAAAGGTCGAGTGAATTCTAAAAACACCTTTATAATTGAAATTGGGCAGTTTTTGACGAAGATATGGCCATTTATTTCAAGGTAGACCCTATTTAATGCTTTCCATATATTTTCTATTTATCGAAGAATATCCCTTAATATCTTTCTTAGATGAGTCGGAAGTCAAATTATTTTAATGCAGTTTTGTTCCAAAGATCGAGTGAATTCTAAAAACACCTTTATAATTGAAATGGGGCAATTTTTGACAAAGATATGTCCATTTATTTCAAGGTAGACCCTATTTAATGCTTTCCATATATTTTCTATTTATCGAAGAATATCCCTTAATACCTTTCTAAGATGAGTCGGAAGTCAAATTATTTTAATGCAGTTTTGTTCCAAAGATCGAGTGAATTCTGAAAACACCTTTATAATTGAAATGGGGCAATTTTTGACGAAGATATGGCCATTTATTTCAAGGTTGACCCTATTTAATGTTTGGCTTATATTTTCTATTATTCGAAGAATATCCCTTAATACCTTTCTAAGATGAGTCGGAAGTCAAATTATTTTAATGCAATTTTGTTTCAAAGGTCGAGTGAATTCTAAAAACACCTTTATAATTGAAATTGGGCAATTTTTGACGAAGATATGGCCATTTATTTCAAGGTAGACCCTATTTAATGCTTTCCATATATTTTCTATTTATCGAAGAATATCCCTTAATATCTTTCTTAGATGAGTCGGAAGTCAAATTATTTTAATGCAGTTTTGTTTCAAAGATCGAGTGAATTCTAAAAACACCTTTATTATTGAAATGGGGTAATTTTAGACGAAGATATGGCCATTTATTTCAAGGTTGACCCTATTTAATGTTTGGCTTATATTTTCTATTAATCGAAGAATATCCCTTAATACCTTTCTAAGATGAGTCGGAAGTCAAATTATTTTAATGCAGTTTTGTTTGAAAGATCGAGTGAATTCTAAAAACACCTTTATAATTGAAATGGGGCAATTTCTGACAAAGATATGGCCATTTATTTCAAGGTAGACCCTATTCAATGCTTTCCATATATTTTCTATTTATCGAAGAATATCCCTTAATATCTTTCTAAGATGAGTCGGAAGTCAAATTATTTTAATGCAATTTTGTTCCAAAGATCGAGTGAATTCTAAAAACACCTTTATTATTGAAATGGGGTAATTTAAGACGAAGATATGGCCATTTATTTCAAGGTTGACCCTATTTAATGTTTGGCTTATATTTTCTATTAATCGAAGAATATCCCTTAATACCTTTCTAAGATGAGTCGGAAGTCAAATTATTTTAATGCAATTTTGTTCCAAAGATCGAGTGAATTCTAAAAACACCTTTATTATTGAAATGGGGCAATTTTTGATGAAGATATAGCCATTTATTTCAAGGTAGAGCCTATTTAATGCATTCCATATATTTTCGATTTATCGAAGAATATCCCTTAATATCTTTCTTAGATGAGTCGGAAGTCAAATTATTTTAATGCAGTTTTGTTTCAAAGATCGAGTGAATTCTAAAAACACCTTTATAATTGAAATGGGGCAATTTTTGACGAAGATATGGCCATTTATATCAAGGTTGACCCTATTTAATGTTTGGCTTATATTTTCTATTAATCGAAGAATATCCCTTAATACCTTTCTTAGATGAGTCGGAAGTCAAATTATTTTAATGCAATTTTGTTCCAAAGATCGAGTGAATTCTGAAAACACGTTTATAACTGAAATGGGGCAATTTTTGACAAAGATATGGCCATTTATTTCAAGGTAGACCCCACTTAATACTTTCCATATATTTTCTATTTATCGAAGAATATCCCTTAATACCTTTCTAAGATGAGTCGGAAGTCAAATTATTTTAATGCAATTTTGTTCCAAAGATCGAGTGAATTCTAAAAACACCTTTATTATTGAAATGGGGTAACTTTAGACGAAGATATGGCCATTGATTTCAAGGTTGACCCTATTTAATGTTTGGCTTATATTTTCTATTAATCGAAGAATATCCCTTAATACCTTTCTAAGATGAGTCGGAAGTCAAATTATTTTAATGCAATTTTGTTCCAAAGATCGAGTGAATTCGGAAAACACTTTTATAATTGACATGGGGCAATTTTTTACGAAGATATAGCCATTTATTTCAAGGTAGAGCCTATTTAATGCTTTCCATATATTTTCGATTTATCGAAGAATATCCCTTAATATCTTTCTTAGATGAGTCGGAAGTCAAATTATTTTAATGCAGTTTTGTTCCAAAGATCGAGTGAATTCCAAAAACATCTTTATAATTGAAATGGGGCAATTTTTGACGAAGATATGGCCATTTATTTCAAGGTTGACCCTATTTAATGTTTGGCTTATATTTTCTATTAATCGAAGAATATCCCTTAATACCTTTCTTAGATGAGTCGGAAGTCAAATTATTTTAATGCAATTTTGTTCCAAAGATCGAGTGAATTCTGAAAACACGTTTATAATTGAAATGGGGCAATTTTTGACGAAGATATGGCCATTTATTTCAAGGTAGAGCCTATTTAATGCTTTCCATATATTTTCTATTTATCGAAGAATATCCCTTAATATCTTTCTTAGATGAGTCGGAAGTCAAATTATTTTAATGCAGTTTTGTTTCAAAGATCGAGTGAATTCTTAAAACACTCTATAATTGAAATGGGGCAATTTTTGACAAAGATATGGCCATTTATTTCAAGGTAGACCCTATTTAATGCTTTCCATATATTTTCTATTTATCGAAGAATATCCCTTAATATCTTTCTTAGATGAGTCGGAAGTCAAATTATTTTAATGCAGTTTTGTTCCAAAGATCGAGTGAATTCTGAAAACACCTTTATTATTGAAATGGGGTAATTTTAGACGAAGATATGGCCATTTATTTCAAGGTTGACCCTATTTAATGTTTGGCTTATATTTTCTATTATTCGAAGAATATCCCTTAATACCTTTCTAAGATGAGTCGGAAGTCAAATTATTTTAATGCAGTTTTGTTTCAAAGATCGAGTGAATTCTAAAAACACCTTTATAATTGAAATGGGGCAATTTTTGACGAAGATATGGCCATTTATTTCAAGGTAGACCCTATTTAATGCTTTCCATATATTTTCTATTTATCGAAGAATATCCCTTAATATCTTTCTTAGATGAGTCGGAAGTCAAATTATTTTAATGCAGTTTTGTTCCAAAGATCGAGTGAATTCTGAAAACACCTTTATTATTGAAATGGGGTAATTTTAGACGAAGATATGGCCATTTATTTCAAGGTTGACCCTATTTAATGTTTGGCTTATATTTTCTATTATTCGAAGAATATCCCTTAATACCTTTCTAATATGAGTCGGAAGTCAAATTATTTTAATGCAGTTTTGTTCCAAAGATCGAGTGAATTCTAAAAACACCTTTATTATTGAAATGGGGTAATTTTAGACGAAGATATGGCCATTTATTTCAATGTTGACCCTATTTAATGTTTGGCTTATATTTTCTATTAATCGAAGAATATCCCTTAATACCTTTCTAAGATGAGTCGGAAGTCAAATTATTTTAATGCAGTTTTGTTCCAAAGATCGAGTGAATTCTAAAAACACCTTTATAATTGAAATGGGGCAATTTTTGACAAAGATATGGCCATTTATTTCAAGGTAGACCCCACTTAATACTTTCCATATATTTTCTATTAATCGAAGAATATCCCTTAATACCTTTCTATGATGAGTCGGAAGTCAAATTATTTTAATGCAATTTTGTTCCAAAGATCGAGTGAATTCTAAAAACACCTTTATTATTGAAATGGGGTAACTTTAGACGAAGATATGGCCATTTATTTCAAGGTTGACCCTATTTAATGTTTGGCTTATATTTTCTATTAATCGAAGAATATCCCTTAATACCTTTCTAAGATGAGTCGGAAGTCAAATTATTTTAATGCAATTTTGTTCCAAAGATCGAGTGAATTCTGAAAACACCTTTATAATTGACATGGGGCAATTTTTGACGAAGATATAGCCATTTATTTCAAGGTAGAGCCTATTTAATGCTTTCCATATATTTTCGATTTATCGAAGAATATCCCTTAATATCTTTCTTAGATGAGTTGGAAGTCAAATTATTTTAATGCAGTTTTGTTCCAAAGATCGAGTGAATTCTTAAAACACCTTAATAATTGAAATGGGGCAGTTTTTGACGAAGATATGGCCATTTATTTCAAGGTTGACCCTATTTAATGTTTGGCTTATATTTTCTATTAATCGAAGAATATCCCTTAATACCTTTCTAAGATGAGTCGGAAGTCAAATTATTTTAATGCAATTTTGTTCCAAAGATCGAGTGAATTCTAAAAACACCTTTATAATTGAAATGGGGCAATTTTGGACAAAGATATGGCCATTTATTTCAAGGTAGACCCTACTTAATACTTTCCATATATTTTCTATTTATCGAAGAATATCCCTTAATACCTTTCTAAGATGAGTCGGAAGTCAAATTATTTTAAAGCAATTTTGTTCCAAAGATCGAGTGAATTCTAAAAACACCTTTATAATTGAAATGGGGCAATTTTTGACAAAGATATGGCCATTTATTTCAAGGTTGACCCAATTTAATGTTTGCCTTACATTTTCTATTAATCGAAGAATATCCCTTAATATCTTTCTTAGATGAGTCGGAAGTCAAATTATTTTAATGCAGTTTTGTTCCAAAGATTGATTGAATTCTAAGAACACCTTTATAATTGAAATGGGGCAATTTTTGACGAAGATATGGCTATTTATTTCAAGGTAGACCCTATTTAATGCTTTCCATATATTTTCTATTTATCGAAGAATATCCCTTAATATCTTTCTTAGATAAGTCTGTAGTCAAATTATTTTAATGCAGTTTTGTTCCAAAGATCGAGCGAATTTTAAAAAACACCTTTATAATTGAAATGGGGCAATTTTTGACGAAGATATGGCTATTTATTTCAAGGTAGACCCTATTTAATGCTTTCCATATATTTGCTATTTATCGAAGAATATCCCTTAATATCTTTCTTAGATGAGTCGCAAGTCAAATTATTTTAATGCAGTTTTGTTTCAAAGTTCAAGTGAATTCTGAAAACACCTTTATAATTGAATTGCGGCAATTTTTGACGAAGATATGGCCATTTATTTCAAGGTTGACCCTATTTAATGTTTGGCTTATATTTTCTATTAATCGAAGAATATCCCTTAATATCTTTCTTAGATGAGTCGGAAGTCAATTTATTTTAATGCAGTTTTGTTCCAAAGATCGAGTTAATTCTAAAAACACCTTTATAATTGAAATGGAGCAATTTTTGACGAAGATATGGCCATTTATTTCAAGGTAGACCCTACTTAATACTTTCCATATATTTTCTATTTATCGAAGAATATCCCTTAAGATCTTTCTTAGATGAGTCGGAAGTCAAATTATTTTAACGCAGTTTTGTTCCAAAGATCGAGTGAATTCTTAAAACACTCTATAATTGAAATGGGGCAATTTTTGACAAAGATATGGCCATTTATTTCAAGGTAGACCCTATTTAATGCTTTCCATATATTTTCTATATATCGAAGAATATCCCTTAATATCTTTCTTAGATGAGTCGGAAGTCAAATTATTTTAATGCAGTTTTGTTCCAAAGATCAGTGAATTCTGAAAACACCTTTATTATTGAAATGGGGTAATTTTAGACGAAGATATGGCCATTTATTTCAAGGTTGACCCTATTTAATGTTTGGCTTATATTTTCTATTAATCGAAGAATATCCCTTAATACCTTTCTTAGATGAGTCGGAAGTCAAATTATTTTAATGCAATTTTGTTCCAAAGATCGAGTGAATTCTGAAAACACCTTTATAATTGAAATGGGGCAATTTTTGACGAAGATATGGCCATTTATTTCAAGGTAGAGCCTATTTAATGCTTTCCATATATTTTCTATTTATCGAAGAATATCCCTTAATATCTTTCTTAGATGAGTCGGAAGTCAAATTATTTTAATGCAGTTTTGTTTCAAAGATCGAGTGAATTCTTAAAACACTCTATAATTGAAATGGGGCAATTTTTGACAAAGATATGGCCATTTATTTCAAGGTAGACCCTATTTAATGCTTTCCATATATTTTCTATTTATCGAAGAATATCCCTTAATATCTTTCTTAGATGAGTCGGAAGTCAAATTATTTTAATGCAGTTTTGTTCCAAAGATCGAGTGAATTCTGAAAACACCTTTATTATTGAAATGGGGTAATTTTAGACGAAGATATGGCCATTTATTTCAAGGTTGACCCTATTTAATGTTTGGCTTATATTTTCTATTATTCGAAGAATATCCCTTAATACCTTTCTAAGATGAGTCGGAAGTCAAATTATTTTAATGCAGTTTTGTTCCAAAGATCGAGTGAATTCTAAAAACACCTTTATAATTGAAATGGGGCAATTTTTGACGAAGATATGGCCATTTATTTCAAGGTAGAGCCTATTTAATGCTTTCCATATATTTTCTATTTATCGAAGAATATCCCTTAATATCTTTCTTAGATGAGTCGGAAGTCAAATTATTTTAATGCAGTTTTGTTCCAAAGATCGAGTGAATTCTTAAAACACTCTATAATTGAAATGGGGCAATTTTTGACAAAGATATGGCCATTTATTTCAAGGTAGACCCTATTTAATGCTTTCCATATATTTTCTATTTATCGAAGAATATCCCTTAATATCTTTCTTAGATGAGTCGGAAGTCAAATTATTTTAATGCAGTTTTGTTCCAAAGATCGAGTGAATTCTGAAAACACCTTTATTATTGAAATGGGGTAATTTTAGACGAAGATATGGCCATTTATTTCAAGGTTGACCCTATTTAATGTTTGGCTTATATTTTCTATTATTCGAAGAATATCCCTTAATACCTTTCTAAGATGAGTCGGAAGTCAAATTATTTTAATGCAGTTTTGTTTCAAAGATCGAGTGAATTCTAAAAACACCTTTATAATTGAAATGGGGCAATTTTTGACGAAGATATGGCCATTTATTTCAAGGTAGACCCTATTTAATGCTTTCCATATATTTTCTATTTATCGAAGAATATCCCTTAATATCTTTCTTAGATGAGTCGGAAGTCAAATTATTTTAATGCAGTTTTGTTCCAAAGATCGAGTGAATTCTTAAAACACTCTATAATTGAAATGGGGCAATTTTTGACAAAGATATGGCCATTTATTTCAAGGTAGACCCTATTTAATGCTTTCCATATATTTTCTATTTATCGAAGAATATCCCTTAATATCTTTCTTAGATGAGTCGGAAGTCAAATTATTTTAATGCAGTTTTGTTCCAAAGATCGAGTGAATTCTGAAAACACCTTTATTATTGAAATGGGGTAATTTTAGACGAAGATATGGCCATTTATTTCAAGGTTGACCCTATTTAATGTTTGCCTTATATTTTCTATTAATCGAAGAATATCCCTTAATATCTTTCTTAGATGAGTCGGAAGTCAAATTATTTTAATGCAGTTTTGTTCCAAAGATTGATTGAATTTTAAAAACACCTTTATAATTGACATGGGGCAATTTTTGACGAAGATATGGCTATTTATTTCAAGGTAGACCCTATTTAATGCTTTCCATATATTTTCTATTTATCGAAGAATATCCCTTAATATCTTTCTTAGATGAGTCGGAAGTCAAATTATTTTAATGCAGTTTTGTTCCAAAGATCGAGTGAATTCTTAAAACACTCTATAATTGAAATGGGGCAATTTTTGACAAAGATATGGCCATTTATTTCAAGGTAGACCCTATTTAATGCTTTCCATATATTTTCTATTTATCGAAGAATATCCCTTAATATCTTTCTTAGATGAGTCGGAAGTCAAATTATTTTAATGCAGTTTTGTTCCAAAGATCGAGTGAATTCTGAAAACACCTTTATTATTGAAATGGGGTAATCTTAGACGAAGATATGGCCATTTATTTCAAGGTTGACCCTATTTAATGTTTGGCTTATATTTTCTATTAATCGAAGAATATCCCTTAATATCTTTCTTAGATGAGTCGGAAGTCAAATTATTTTAATGCAGTTTTGTTCCAAAGATTGATTGAATTTTAAAAACACCGTTATTATTGAAATGGGGTAATTTTAGACGAAGATATGGCCATTTATTTCAATGTTGACCCTATTTAATGTTTGGCTTATATTTTCTATTAATCGAAGAATATCCCTTAATACCTTTCTAAGATGAGTCGGAAGTCAAATTATTTTAATGCAGTTTTGTTCCAAAGATCGAGTGAATTCTTAAAACACTCTATAATTGAAATGGGGCAATTTTAGATGAAGATATGGCCATTTATTTCAAGGTAGACCCTATTTAATGCTTTCCATATATTTTCTATATATCGAAGAATATCCCTTAATATCTTTCTTAGATGAGTCGGAAGTCAAATTATTTTAATGCAGTTTTGTTCCAAAGATCGAGTGAATTCTGAAAACACCTTTATTATTGAAATGGGGTAATTTTAGACGAAGATATGGCCATTTATTTCAAGGTTGACCCTATTTAATGTTTGGCTTATATTTTCTATTATTCGAAGAATATCCCTTAATACCTTTCTAAGATGAGTCGGAAGTCAAATTATTTTAATGCAGTTTTGTTTCAAAGATCGAGTGAATTCTAAAAACACCTTTATAATTGAAATGGGGCAATTTTTGACGAAGATATGGCCATTTATTTCAAGGTAGACCCTATTTAATGCTTTCCATATATTTTCTATTTATCGAAGAATATCCCTTAATATCTTTCTTAGATGAGTCGGAAGTCAAATTATTTTAATGCAGTTTTGTTCCAAAGATCGAGTGAATTCTGAAAACACCTTTATTATTGAAATGGGGTAATTTTAGACGAAGATATGGCCATTTATTTCAAGGTTGACCCTATTTAATGTTTGGCTTATATTTTCTATTATTCGAAGAATATCCCTTAATACCTTTCTAATATGAGTCGGAAGTCAAATTATTTTAATGCAGTTTTGTTCCAAAGATCGAGTGAATTCTAAAAACACCTTTATTATTGAAATGGGGTAATTTTAGACGAAGATATGGCCATTTATTTCAATGTTGACCCTATTTAATGTTTGGCTTATATTTTCTATTAATCGAAGAATATCCCTTAATACCTTTCTAAGATGAGTCGGAAGTCAAATTATTTTAATGCAGTTTTGTTCCAAAGATCGAGTGAATTCTAAAAACACCTTTATAATTGAAATGGGGCAATTTTTGACAAAGATATGGCCATTTATTTCAAGGTAGACCCCACTTAATACTTTCCATATATTTTCTATTAATCGAAGAATATCCCTTAATACCTTTCTATGATGAGTCGGAAGTCAAATTATTTTAATGCAATTTTGTTCCAAAGATCGAGTGAATTCTAAAAACACCTTTATTATTGAAATGGGGTAACTTTAGACGAAGATATGGCCATTTATTTCAAGGTTGACCCTATTTAATGTTTGGCTTATATTTTCTATTAATCGAAGAATATCCCTTAATACCTTTCTAAGATGAGTCGGAAGTCAAATTATTTTAATGCAATTTTGTTCCAAAGATCGAGTGAATTCTGAAAACACCTTTATAATTGACATGGGGCAATTTTTGACGAAGATATAGCCATTTATTTCAAGGTAGAGCCTATTTAATGCTTTCCATATATTTTCGATTTATCGAAGAATATCCCTTAATATCTTTCTTAGATGAGTTGGAAGTCAAATTATTTTAATGCAGTTTTGTTCCAAAGATCGAGTGAATTCTTAAAACACCTTAATAATTGAAATGGGGCAGTTTTTGACGAAGATATGGCCATTTATTTCAAGGTTGACCCTATTTAATGTTTGGCTTATATTTTCTATTAATCGAAGAATATCCCTTAATACCTTTCTAAGATGAGTCGGAAGTCAAATTATTTTAATGCAATTTTGTTCCAAAGATCGAGTGAATTCTAAAAACACCTTTATAATTGAAATGGGGCAATTTTGGACAAAGATATGGCCATTTATTTCAAGGTAGACCCTACTTAATACTTTCCATATATTTTCTATTTATCGAAGAATATCCCTTAATACCTTTCTAAGATGAGTCGGAAGTCAAATTATTTTAAAGCAATTTTGTTCCAAAGATCGAGTGAATTCTAAAAACATCTTTATAATTGAAATGGGGCAATTTTTGACAAAGATATGGCCATTTATTTCAAGGTTGACCCAATTTAATGTTTGCCTTATATTTTCTATTAATCGAAGAATATCCCTTAATATCTTTCTTAGATGAGTCGGAAGTCAAATTATTTTAATGCAGTTTTGTTCCAAAGATTGATTGAATTCTAAAAACACCTTTATAATTGACATGGGGCAATTTTTGACGAAGATATGGCTATTTATTTCAAGGTAGACCCTATTTAATGCTTTCCATATATTTTCTATTTATCGAAGAATATCCCTTAATATCTTTCTTAGATAAGTCTGTAGTCAAATTATTTTAATGCAGTTTTGTTCCAAAGATCGAGCGAATTTTAAAAAACACCTTTATAATTGAAATGGGGCAATTTTTGACGAAGATATGGCTATTTATTTCAAGGTAGACCCTATTTAATGCTTTCCATATATTTGCTATTTATCGAAGAATATCCCTTAATATCTTTCTTAGATGAGTCGCAAGTCAAATTATTTTAATGCAGTTTTGTTTCAAAGTTCAAGTGAATTCTGAAAACATCTTTATAATTGAATTGCGGCAATTTTTGACGAAGATATGGCCATTTATTTCAAGGTTGACCCTATTTAATGTTTGGCTTATATTTTCTATTAATCGAAGAATATCCCTTAATATCTTTCTTAGATGAGTCGGAAGTCAATTTATTTTAATGCAGTTTTGTTCCAAAGATCGAGTTAATTCTAAAAACACCTTTATGATTGAAATGGGGCAATTTTTGACGAAGATATGGCCATTTATTTCAAGGTAGACCCTATTTAATACTTTCCATATATTTTCTGTTAATCAAAGAATATCCCTTAATATCTTTCTTAGATGAGTCGGAAGTCAAATTATTTTAACGCAGTTTTGTTCCAAAGATCGAGTGAATTCTAAAAACACCTTTATAATTGAAATGGGGCAATTTTTGACGAAGATATGGGCATTTATTTCAAGGTTGACCCTATTTAATGTTTGGCTTATATTTTCTATTAATCGAAGAATATCCCTTAATATCTTTCTTAGATGAGTCGGAAGTCAAATTATTTTAATGCAGTTTTGTTCCAAAGATCGAGTGAATTCTGAAAACACCTTTATAATTGAAATGGGGCAATTTTTGACGAAGATATAGCCATTTATTTCAAGGTAGAGCCTATTTAATGCTTTCCATATATTTTCTATTTATCGAAGAATATCCCTTAATATCTTTCTTAGATGAGTCGGAAGTCAAATTATTTTAATGCAGTTTTGTTCCAAAGATCGAGTGAATTCTGAAAACACCTTTATTATTGAAATGGGGTAATTTTAGACGAAGATATGGCCATTTATTTCAAGGTTGACCCTATTTAATGTTTGGCTTATATTTTCTATTATTCGAAGAATATCCCTTAATACCTTTCTAAGATGAGTCGGAAGTCAAATTATTTTAATGCAGTTTTGTTTCAAAGATCGAGTGAATTCTAAAAACACCTTTATAATTGAAATGGGGCAATTTTTGACGAAGATATGGCCATTTATTTCAAGGTAGACCCTATTTAATGCTTTCCATATATTTTCTATTTATCGAAGAATATCCCTTAATATCTTTCTTAGATGAGTCGGAAGTCAAATTATTTTAATGCAGTTTTGTTCCAAAGATCGAGTGAATTCTAAAAACACCTTTATTATTGAAATGGGGTAATTTTAGACGAAGATATGGCCATTTATTTCAAGGTTGACCCTATTTAATGTTTGGCTTATATTTTCTATTAATCGAAGAATATCCCTTAATACCTTTCTAAAATGAGTCGGAAGTCAAATTATTTTAATGCAGTTTTGTTCCAAAGATCGAGTGAATTCTAAAAACACCTTTATAATTGAAATGGGGCAATTTTTGACAAAGATATGGCCATTTATTTCAAGGTAGACCCCACTTAATACTTTCCATATATTTTCTATTTATCGAAGAATATCCCTTAATACCTTTCTAAAATGAGTCGGAAGTCAAATTATTTTAATGCAATTTTTTTCCAAAGATCGAGTGAATTCTAAAAACACCTTTATAATTGAAATGGGGCAATTTTTGACGAAGATATGGCCATTTATTTCAAGGTAGACCCTATTTAATGTTTGGCTCATATTTTCTATTAATCGAAGAATATCCCTTAATATCTTTCTTAAATGAGTCGGAAGTCAAAATTATTTTAATGCAGTTCTGTTTCAAAGATCGAGTGAATTCTGAAAACACCTTTATAATTGAAATGGGGCAATTTTTGACGAAGATGTAGCCATTTATTTCAAGGTAGAGCCTATTTAATGCTTTCCATATATTTTCGATTTATCTAAGAATATCCCTTAATATCTTTCTTAGATGAGTTGGAAGTCAAATTATTTTAATGCAGTTTTGTTCCAAAGATCGAGTGAATTCTGAAAACACCTTTATAATTGAAATGGGGCAGTTTTTGACGAAGATATGGCCATTTATTTCAAGGTTGACCCTATTTAATGTTTGGCTTATATTTTCTATTAATCGAAGAATATCCCTTAATACCTTTCTAAGATGAGTCGGAAGTCAAATTATTTTAATGCAATTTTGTTCCAAAGATCGAGTGAATTCTAAAAACACCTTTATAATTGAAATGGGGCAATTTTGGACAAAGATATGGCCATTTATTTCAAGGTAGACCCTACTTAATACTTTCCATATATTTTCTATTTATCGAAGAATATCCCTTAATACCTTTCTAAGATGAGTCGGAAGTCAAATTATTTTAAAGCAACTTTGTTCCAAAGATCGAGTGAATTCTAAAAACACCTTTATAATTGAAATGGGCAATTTTTGACAAAGATATGGCCATTTATTTCAAGGTTGACCCAATTTAATGTTTGCCTTATATTTTCTATTAATCGAAGAATATCCCTTAATATCTTTCTTAGATGAGTCGGAAGTCAAATTATTTTAATGCAGTTTTGTTCCAAAGATTGATTGAATTTTAAAAACACGTTTATAATTGAAATGGGGCAATTTTTGACGAAGATATGGCTATTTATTTCAAGGTAGACCCTATTTAATGCTTTCCATATATTTTCTATTTATCGAAGAATATCCCTTAATATCTTTCTTAGATAAGTCTGTAGTCAAATTATTTTAATGCAGTTTTGTTCCAAAGATCGAGCGAATTTTAAAAACACCTATATAATTGAAATGGGGCAATTTTTGACGAAGATATGGCTGTTTATTTCAAGGTAGACCCTATTTAATGCTTTCAATATATTTTCTATTTATCGAAGAATATCCCTTAATATCTTTCTTAGATGAGTCGCAAGTCAAATTATTTTAATGCAGTTTTGTTTCAAAGATCGAGTGAATTCTGAAAACATCTTTATAATTGAATTGCGGCAATTTTTGACGAAGATATGGCCATTTATTTCAAGGTTGACCCTATTTAATGTTTGGCTTATATTTTCTATTAATCGAAGAATATCCCTTAATATCTTTCTTAGATGAGTCGGAAGTCAAATTATTTTAATGCAGTTTTGTTTCAAAGATCGAGTTAATTCTAAAAACACCTTTATGATTGAAATGGGGCAATTTTTGACGAAGATATGGCCATTTATTTCAAGGTAGACCCTATTTAATACTTTCCATATATTTTCTGTTAATCAAAGAATATCCCTTAAGATCTTTCTTAGATGAGTCGGAAGTCAAATTATTTTAACGCAGTTTTGTTCCAAAGATCGAGTGAATTCTAAAAACACCTTTATAATTGAAATGGGGCAATTTTTGACGAAGATATGGCCATTTATTTCAAGGTTGACCCTATTTAATGCTTTCCATATATTTTCTATTTATCGAAGAATATCCCTTAATATCTTTCTTAGATGAGTCGGAAGTCAAATTATTTTAATGCAGTTTTGTTCCAAAGATCGAGTGAATTCTGAAAACACCTTTTTAATTGAAATGGGGCAATTTTTGACGAAGATATAGCCATTTATTTCAAGGTAGAGCCTATTTAATGCTTTCCATATATTTTCTATTTATCGAAGAATATCCCTTAATATCTTTCTTAGATGAGTCGGAAGTCAAATTATTTTAATGCAGTTTTGTTCCAAAGATCGAGTGAATTCTAAAAACACCTTTATAATTGAAATGGGGCAATTTTTGACGAAGATATGGCCATTTATTTCAAGGTTGACCCTATTTAATGTTTGGCTTATATTTTCTATTAATCGAAGAATATCCCTTAATATCTTTCTAAGATGAGTTGGAAGTCAAAATATTTTAATGCAATTTTGTTCCAAAGATCGAGTGAATTCTGAAAACACTCTATAATTGAAATGGGGCAATTTTTGACGAAGATATGGCCATTTATTTCAAGGTAGAGCCTATTTAATGCTTTCCATATATTTTCTATTTATCGAAGAATATCCCTTAATATCTTTCTTAGATGAGTCGGAAGTCAAATTATTTTAATGCAATTTTGTTCCAAAGATCGAGTGAATTCTAAAAACCCCTTTATAATTGAAATGGGGCAATTTTTGACGAAGATATGGCCATTTATTTCAAGGTAGACCCTATTTAATGCTTTCCATATATTTTCTATTTATCGAAAAATATCCCTTAATATCTTTCTTAGATGAGTCGGAAGTCAAATTATTTTAATGCAGTTTTGTTCCAAAGATCGAGTGAATTCTAAAAACACCTTTATTATTGAAATGGGGTAATTTTAGACGAAGATATGGCCATTTATTTCAAGGTTGACCCTATTTAATGTTTGGCTTATATTTTCTATTAATCGAAGAATATCCCTTAATACCTTTCTTAGATGAGTCGGAAGTCAAATTATTTTAATTCAGTTTTGTTTCAAAGGTCAAGTGAATTCTAAAAACACCTTTATAATTGAAATGGGGCAATTTTTGACGAAGATATGGCCATTTATTTCAAGGTAGACCCTATTTAATGTTTGGCTTATATTTTCTATTAATCGAAGAATATCCCTTAATATCTTTCTTAGATGAGTCGGAAGTCAAATTATTTTAATGCAGTTTTGTTGCAAAGATCGAGCGAATTTTAAAAAACACCTTTATAATTGAAATGGGGCATTTTTTGACGAAGATATGGCCATTTATTTCAAGGTTGACCCTATTTAATGTTTGGCTTATATTTTCTATTAATCGAAGAATATCCCTTAATACCTTTCTTAGATGAGTCGGAAGTCAAATTATTTTAATGCAGTTTTGTTCCAAAGATCGAGTGAATTCTAAAAACATCTTTATAATTGAAATGGGGCAATTTTTGACAAAGATATGACCATTTATTTCAAGGTAGACCCTACTTAATACTTTCCATATATTTTCTATTTATCGAAGAATATCCCTTAATACCTTTCTAAGATGAGTCGGAAGTCAAATTATTTTAATGCAATTTTGTTCCAAAGATCGAGTGAATTCTAAAAACACCTTTATTATTGAAATGGGGTAATTTTAGACGAAGATATGGCCATTTATTTCAAGATTGACCCTATTTAATGTTTGGCTTATATTTTCTATTAATCGAAGAATATCCCTTAATACCTTTCTAAGATGAGTCGGAAGTCAAATTATTTAAATGCAATTTTGTTCCAAAGATCGAGTGATTTCTAAAAACACCTTTATAATTGAAACGGGGCAATTTTTGACAAAGATATGGCCATTTATTTCAAGGTTGACCCAATTTAATGTTTGCCTTATATTTTCTATTAATCGAAGAATATCCCTTAATATCTTTCTTAGATGAGTCGAAAGTCAAATTATTTTAATGCAGTTTTGTTCCAAAGATCGAGTGAATTCTAAAAACACCTTTATATTTGAAATGGGGCAATTTTTGACAAAGATATGGCCATTTATTTCAAGGTTCACCCAATTTAATGTTTGTCTTATATTTTCTATTAATCGAAGAATATCCCTTAATATCTTTCTTAGATGAGTCGGAAGTCAAATTATTTTAATGCAGTTTTGTTCCAAGGATTGATTGAATTCTAAAAACACCTTTATTATTGAAATGGGGCAATTTTTGACGAAGATATGGCTATTTATTTCAAGGTAGACCCTATTTAATGCTTTCCATATATTTTCTATTTATCGAAGAATATCCCTTAATATCTTTCTTAGATGGG
>NW_025063296.1:0-2189 GCF_018153295.1 Drosophila grimshawi | reverse complement strand
ATTAAAATATTTTGACTTCCGACTCATCTAAGAAAGATATTAAGGGATACTCTTCGATTAATAGAAAATATAAGGCAAACATTAAATAGGGTCTACCTCGAAATAAACGGCCATATCTTCGTCAAAAATTGCCCTATTTCAATTATAAAGGTGTGTTTTTAAAATTCACTCGATCTTTGGAACAAAACCGTTTTAAAATAATTTGACTTCCGACTCATCTAAGAAAAAGATATTAAGGGATATTCTTTTTCGATTAATAGAAAATATAAGGCAAACATTAAATAGGCTCTACCTTGAAATAAATGGCCACATCTTCGTCAAAATTGCCCCATTTCAATTATAAAGGTATTTTAGAATTCACTCGATCTTTGGAACAAAACTGCATTAAAATAACTTGACTTTCGACTCATCTAAAAAAGATATTAAGGGATATTCTTCGATAAATAGAAAATATATGGAAAGACAATGAACAGGCTCAACCTTGAAATAAATGGCCATATCTTCGTCGTAACTTGTCCCATATTCCAATTATAAAGGTGTTTTGTGAATTAACTCGATCTTTGTGAACAAAACTGCATTAAAATAATTTGACTTCCGACTCACTAAGAAAGATATTAAGGGATATTCTTTGATTAATAGAAAATATATGGCAAACTATTAAATAGGGTCTACCTTGAAATAAATGGCCATATCTTCGTCAAAAATTGCCCCATTTCAATTATAAAGGTGTTTTTAGAATTCACTTGATCTTTGGAACAAAACTGCATTAAAATAATTTGACTTCCGACTCATCTAAGAAAGATATTAAGGGATATCCTTCGATAAATAGAAAATATATGGAAACATTAAATAGGGTCAACCTTGAAATAAATGGCCATATCTTCGTCAAAAATTGCCCCATTTCAATTATAAAGGTGTTTTTAGAATTCACTCGATCTTTGGAACAAAACTGCATTAAAATAATTTGACTTCCGACTCATCTAAGAAAGATATTAAGGGATATTCTTCGATTAATAGAAAATATAAGGCAAACATTAAATAGGGTCAACCTTGAAATAAATGGCCATATCTTCGTCAAAAATTGCCCCATTTCAATTATAAAGGTGTTTTTAGAATTCACTCGATCTTTGGAACAAAACTGCATTAAAATAATTTGACTTCCGACTCATCTAAGAAAGATATTAAGGGATATTCTTCGATAAATAGAAAAATATATGGAAAGCATTAAATAGGCTCTTACCTTGAAATAAATGGCCATATCTTCGTCAAAAATTGCCCCATTTCAATTATAAAGGTGTTTTTAGAATTCACTCGATCTTTGGAACAAAACTGCATTAAAATAATTTGACTTCCGACTCATCTAAGAAAGATATTAAGGGATATTCTTCGATAAATAGAAAATATAAGGAAAGCATTAAATAGGCTCTACCTTGAAATAAATGGCCATATCTTCGTCTAAAATTGCCCCATTTCAATTATAAAGGTGTTTTTAGAATTCACTTGATCTTTGAAACAAAACTGCATTAAAATAATTTGACTTCCGATTCATCTTAGAAAGATATTAAGGGATATTCTTTGATTAATAGAAAATATATGGAAAGCATTAAATAGGGTCTACCTTGAAATAAATGGCCATATCTTCGTCAAAAATTGCCCCATTTCAATTATAAAAGTGTTTTTAGAGTTCACTTGATCTTCGAAACAAAACTGCATTAAAATAATTTGACTTCCGACTCATCTAAGAAAGATATTAAGGGATATTCTTTGATTAATAGAAAATATAAGCCAAACATTAAATAGGGTCAACCTTGAAATAAATGGCCATATCTTCGTCTAAAAATGCCCCATTTCAATTATAAAGGTGTTTTTAGAATTCACTCGATCTTTGGAACAAAACTGCATTAAAATAATTTGACTTTCGACTCATCTAAGAAAGATAGTAAGGGATATTCTTCGATAAATAGAAAATATATTGCAGCAATAAATCGGGTCTACCTTGAAATAAATGGCCATATCTTCGTCAAAAATTGCCTCAGTTCAATTATAAAGATGTTTTTAGAATTCGCTCGATCTTTGGAACAAAACTGCATTAAAATAATTTGACTTCCTACTCATCTAAGAAAGATATTAAGGGATACTCTTCGATTAATACAAAATATATGGAAATCATTAAATAGGGTCTACCTTGA
>NW_025063295.1:0-4803 GCF_018153295.1 Drosophila grimshawi | reverse complement strand
GTTAATCAAAGAATATCCCTTAATATCTTTCTTAGGTGAGTCTGAAGCCAAATCATTTTAATGCAGTTTTGTTCCAAATATTGAGTGAACTATAAAACAATCTTTGTATAAGAATTGAAATGGGGCAATTTTGACGAAGATATGGCCATTTATTTCAAGGTAGACCCTATTTAATGCTTTCCATATATTTTCTAATTTATCGAAGAATATCCCTTAATAGCTTTCTCAGATGAGTCAAAAGTCAAATTATTTTAATGCAGTTTTGTTCCAAAGATCGAGTGAATTCTAAAAACACCTTTTATAATTGAAATGGGGCAATTTTTGACGAAGATATACGGCCATTTATTTCAAGGTAGACCCTATTTAATGCTTTCCATATATTTTCTATTAATCGAAGAATATCCCTTAATATCTTTCTTAGATGAGTCGGAAGTCAAATTATTTTTAATGCAGTTTTGTTCCAAAGATCAAGTGAATTCTAAAAACACCTTTATAATTGAAATGGGGCAATTTTTGACGAAGATATGGCCATTTATTTCAAGGTAGACCCTATTTAATGCTTTCCATATATTTTCTATTTATCGAAGAATATCCCTTAATATCTTTCTTAGATGAGTCGGAAGTCAAATTATTTTAATGCAGTTTTGTTCCAAAGATCAAGTGAATTCTAAAAACACCTTTATAATTGAAATGGGGCAATTTTTGACGAAGATATGGCCATTTATTTCAAGGTAGACCCTATTTAATGCTTTCCATATATTTTCTATTTATCGAATATCCCTTAATATCTTTCTTAGATGAGTCGGAAGTCAAATTATTTTAATGCAGTTTTGTTTCCAAAGATCAAGTGAATTCTAAAAACACCTTTATAATTGAAATGGGGCAATTTTTGACGAAGATATGGCCATTTATTTCAAGGTAGACCCTATTTAATGCTTTCCATATATTTTTCTATTTATCGAAGAATATCCCCTTAATATCTTTCTTAGATGAGTCGGAAGTCCAAATTATTTTAATGCAGTTTTGTTCCAAAGATCAAGTGAATTCTAAAAACACCTTTATAATTGAAATGGGGCAATTTTTGACGAAGATATGGCCCATTTATTTCAAGGTAGACCCTATTTAATGCTTTCCATATATTTTCTATTTATCGAAGAATATCCCTTAATATCTTTCTTAGATGAGTCGGAAGTCAAATTATTTTAATGCAGTTTTGTTCCAAAGATTGAGTGAATTCTAAAAACACCTTTATAATTGAAATGGGGCAATTTTTGACGAAGATATGGCCATTTATTTCAAGGTAGACCCTATTTAATGCTTTCATATATTTTCTATTTATCGAAGAATATCCCTTAATATCTTTCTTAGATGAGTCGGAAGTCAAATTATTTTAATGCAGTTTTGTTCCAAAGATCGAGTGGAATTCTAAAAACACCTTTATAATTGAAATGGGGCAATTTTTGACGAAGATATGGCCATTTATTTCAAGGTAGACCCTATTTAATGCTTTCCATATATTTTCTATTAATCGAAGAATATCCCTTAATATCTTTCTTAGATGAGTCGGAAGTCAAATTATTTTAATGCAGTTTTGTTCCAAAGATCGAGTGAATTCTAAAAACACCTTTATAATTGAAATGGGGCAATTTGGACGAAGATATGGCCATTTATTTCAAGGTAGACCCTATTTAATGCTTTCCATATATTTTCTGTTAATCAAAAATATCCCTTAATATCTTTCTTAGATGAGTCGGAAGTCAAATTATTTTAATGCAGTTTTGTTCCAAAGATTGAGCGAATTCTAAAAACACCTTTATAATTGAAATGGGGCAATTTGAGACGAAAGATATGGCCATTTATTTCAAGGTAGACCCTATTTAATGCTTGCCATATATTTTCTATTAATCGAAGAATATCCCTTAATATCTTTCTTAGATGAGTCGGAAGTCAAATTATTTTAATGCAGTTTTGTTCCAAAGATCGAGCGAATTCAAAAACACCTTTATAATTGAAATGGGGCAATTTGGGACGAAGATATGGCCATTTATTTCAAGGTAGACCCTATTTAATGCTTTCCATATATTTTCTATTTATCGAAGAATATCCCTTAATATCTTTCTTAGATGAGTCGGAAGTCAAATTATTTTAATGCAGTTTTGTTCCAAAGATCAAGTGAATTCTAAAAACACCTTTATAATTGAAATGGGGCAATTTTTGACGAAGATATGGCCATTTATTTCAAGGTAGACCCTATTTAATGCTTTCCATATATTTTCTGTTAATCGAAGAATATCCCTTAATATCTTTCTTAGATGAGTCGGAAGTCAAATTATTTTAATGCAGTTTTGTTCCAAAGATCGAGTGAATTCCAAAAACACCTTTATAATTGAAATGGGGCAATTTTTGACGAAGATATGGCCATTTATTTCAAGGTAGACCCTATTTAATGCTTTCCATATATTTTCTATTTATCGAAGAATATCCCTTAATATCTTTCTCAGATGAGTCGGAAGTCAAATTATTTTAATGCAGTTTTGTTCCAAAGATCGAGTGAATTCCAAAAACACCTTTATAATTGAAATGGGGCAATTTTTGACGAAGATATGGCCATTTATTTCAAGGTAGACCCTATTTAATGCTTTCCATATATTTTCTATTTATCGAAGAATATCCCTTAATATCTTTCTTAGATGAGTCGGAAGTCAAATTATTTTAATGCAGTTTTGTTCCAAAGATCGAGTGAATTCTAAAAACACCTTTATAATTGAAATGGGGCAAATTTTGACGAAGATATGGCCATTTATTTCAAGGTAGACCCTATTTAATGCTTTCCATATATTTTCTATTTATCGAATAATATCCCTTAATATCTTTCTTAGATGAGTCGGAAGTCAAATTATTTTAATGCAGTTTTGTTTCAAAGATCAAGCGAATTCAAAAAACACTTTAATAATTGAAATTGGGCAATTTTAGATGAAGATATGGCCATTTATTTCGAGGTACACCCTATTTAATGCTTTCCATATATTTTCTATTAATCAACAATATCCCCTTAATATCTTTCTTAGATGAGTCGGAAGTCAAATTATTTTAACGCAGTTTTGTTCCAAAGATTGAGTGAATTCTAAAAACACCTTTATAATTGAAATGGGGCAATTTTTGACGAAGATATGGCCATTTATTTCAAGGTAGACCCTATTTAATGCTTTCCATATATTTTCTGTTAATCAACAATATCCCCTTAATATCTTTCTTAGATGAGTCGGAAGTCAAATTATTTTAATGCAGTTTTGTTCCAAAGATCGAGCGAATTCTAAAAACACCTTTATAATTGAAATGGGGCAATTTTTGACGAAGATATGGCCATTTATTTCAAGGTAGACCCTATTTAATGCTTTCCATATATTTTCTATTAATCGAAGAATATCCCTTAATATCTTTCTTAGATGAGTCGGAAGTCAAATTATTTTAATGCAGTTTTGTTCCAAAGATTGAGTGAATTCTAAAAACACCTTTATAATTGAAATGGGGCAATTTTTGACGAAGATATGGCCATTTATTTCAAGGTAGACCCTATTTAATGCTTTGCCATATATTTTCTATTAATCGAAGAATATCCCTTAATATCTTTCTTAGATGAGTCGGAAGTCAAATTATTTTAATGCAGTTTTGTTCCAAAGATCAAGTGAATTCTAAAAACACCTTTATAATTGAAATGGGGCAATTTTTGACGAAGATATGGCCATTTATTTCAAGGTAGACCCTATTTAATGCTTTCCATATATTTTCTATTAATCGAAGAATATCCCTTAATATCTTTCTTAGATGAGTCGGAAGTCAAATTATTTTAATGCAGTTTTGTTCCAAAGATCGAGCGAATTCTAAAAACACCTTTATAATTGAAATGGGGCAATTTTGAGACAAAGATATGGCCATTTATTTCAAGGTAGACCCTATTTAATGTTTTCCATATATTTTCTATTAATCAAAGAATATCCCTTAATATCTTTCTTAGATGAGTCGGAAGTCAAATTATTTTAATGCAGTTTTGTTCCAAAGATCGAGTGAATTCTAAAAACACCTTTATAATTGAAATGGGGCAATTTTTGACGAAGATATGGCCATTTATTTCAAGGTAGACCCTATTTAATGCTTGCCTTATATTTTCTATTAATCAAGAATATCCCTTAATATCTTTCTTAGATGAGTCGGAAGTCAAATTATTTTAATGCAGTTTTGTTTCAAAGATCGAGTGAATTCTAAAAACACCTTTATAATTGAAATGGGGCAATTTTAGACGAAGATATGGCCATTTATTTCAAGGTAGACCCTATTTAATGCTTTCCATATATTTTCTATTAATCAAAGAATATCCCTTAATATCTTTCTTAGATGAGTCGGAAGTCAAATTATTTTAATGCAGTTTTTGTTCCAAAGATCGAGAATTCTAAAAACACCTTTATAATTGAAATGGGGCAATTTTAGACAAAGATATGGCCATTTATTTCAAGGTAGACCCTATTTAATGCTTGCCTTAAATTTTCTAATAATCGAAGACTATCCCTTAAGTATCTTTCTTAGATGAGTCGGAAGTCAAATTATTTTAATGCAGTTTTGTTCCAAAGATTGAGTGAATTCTAAAAACACCTTTATAATGAAAGGGGGCAATTTGAGACGAAGATATGGGCCATTTATTTCAAGGTAGACCTATTTAATGTTTGCCATATATTTTCTATTATGGAAGATTATCCCTTAATATCTTTTCTTAGATGAGTCGGAAGTCAAATTATTTTAATGTAGTTT
>NW_025063294.1:0-2296 GCF_018153295.1 Drosophila grimshawi | reverse complement strand
TTTCAGCTTTTGATGCAGAGTCAAAATATATAAAAAGGGCTTCATAATGTTGAAAGAAATTCTAACTTCTGACAATTATTGGCGAAGATACATCCGTTTGAATTTGGAAACAGAAACTTAAAACGTCAATTTCTCGAAATGACTTCGAGACTACATATTTTCAGCTTTTGATGCAGAATCAAAATATATAAAAAGGAGCTTCATAATGTTGAAAGAAATTCTAACTTCTGACAATTATTGGCGAAGATACATCCGTTTGAATTTGGAAACAGAAACTTAAAACGTCAATTTCTCAGAAATGACTTCGAGACTACATATTTTCAGCTTTTGATGCAGAGTCAAAATATATAAAAGGGCTTCATAATGTTGAAAGAAATTCTAACTTCTGACAATTATTGGCGAAGATACATCCGTTTGAATTTGGAAACAGAAACTTAAAACGTCAATTTCTCGAAATGACTTCGAGACTACATATTTTCAGCTTTTGATGCAGAGTCAAAATATATAAAAAGGGCTTCATAATGTTGAAAGAAATTCTAACTTCTGACAATTATTGGCGAAGATACATCCGTTTGAATTTGGAAACAGAAACTTAAAACGTCAATTTCTCGAAATGACTTCGAGACTACATATTTTCAGCTTTTGATGCAGAGTCAAAATATATAAAAAGGGCTTCATAATGTTGAAAGAAATTCTAACTTCTGACAATTATTGGCGAAGATACATCCGTTTGAATTTGGAAACAGAAACTTAAAACGTCAATTTCTCGAAATGACTTCGAGACTACATATTTTCAGCTTTTGATGCAGAGTCAAAATATATAAAAAGGGCTTCATAATGTTGAAAGAAATTCTAACTTCTGACAATTATTGGCGAAGATACATCCGTTTGAATTTGGAAACAGAAACTTAAAACGTCAATTTCTCGAAATGACTTCGAGACTACATATTTTCAGCTTTTGATGCAGAGTCAAAATATATAAAAAGGGCTTCATAATGTTGAAAGAAATTCTAACTTCTGACAATTATTGGCGAAGATACATCCGTTTGAATTTGGAAACAGAAACTTAAAACGTCAATTTCTCGAAATGACTTCGAGACTACATATTTTCAGCTTTTGATGCAGAGTCAAAATATATAAAAAGGGCTTCATAATGTTGAAAGAAATTCTAACTTCTGACAATTATTGGCGAAGATACATCCGTTTGAATTTGGAAACAGAAACTTAAAACGTCAATTTCTCGAAATGACTTCGAGACTACATATTTTCAGCTTTTGATGCAGAGTCAAAATATATAAAAAAGGGCTTCATAATGTTGAAAGAAATTCTAACTTCTGACAATTATTGGCGAAGATACATCCGTTTGAATTTGGAAACAGAAACTTAAAACGTCAATTTCTCGAAATGACTTCGAGACTACATATTTTCAGCTTTTGATGCAGAGTCAAAATATATAAAAAGGGCTTCATAATGTTGAAAGAAATTCTAACTTCTGACAATTATTGGCGAAGATACATCCGTTTGAATTTGGAAACAGAAACTTAAAACGTCAATTTCTCGAAATGACTTCGAGACTACATATTTTCAGCTTTTGATGCAGAGTCAAAATATATAAAAAGGGCTTCATAATGTTGAAAGAAATTCTAACTTCTGACAATTATTGGCGAAGATACATCCGTTTGAATTTGGAAACAGAAACTTAAAACGTCAATTTCTCAAATGACTTCGAGACTACATATTTTCAGCTTTTGATGCAGAATCAAAATATATAAAAAGGGCTTCATAATGTTGAAAGAAATTCTAACTTCTGACAATTATTGGCGAAGATACATCCGTTTGAATTTGGAAACAGAAACTTAAAACGTCAATTTCTCGAAATGACTTCCGAGACTACATATTTTCAGCTTTTGATGCAGAGTCAAAATATATAAAAAGGGCTTCATAATGTTGAAAGAAATTCTAACTTCTGACAATTATTGGCGAAGATACATCCGTTTGAATTTGGGAAACAGAAACTTAAAACGTCAATTTCTCGAAATGACTTCGAGACTACATATTTTCAGCTTTTGATTCAGAATCAAAATATATAAAAGGGGCTTTCATAATGTTGAAAGAAATTCTAACTTCTGACAAATAATGGGCGAAGATACATCCGTTTGAATTTGGGAACGGAAACTTTAGACGTCAATTTCTCGAAATGACTTCTAGACTACATATTTTCAGCTTTTGATGCAGATCAAAATATATAAAAGGGCTTCATAATGTTGAAAGAAATTCTAACTTCTGACAATTATTG